>NC_056744.1:1761459703-1761729703 GCF_019279795.1 Protopterus annectens
ACATAGTTTTTGGATATGTATTACAATATTTACAAAATTACATAGTTAAGCATCATACTGGTGATGAACATTACAGATGGTACATACTATAAAAGCAATTCATATTACAGTATTTACAAAATTATATAGTAAGATTATAACATTTAGGCGACATTACTGATGAAACTGACTAGAAAATGGAAACATTTCAATAGAGATACTGAAAGCCATTTTGAGTTAGGTAGCTAGCTAAAGGATACAAAGTAATACTTTAGGAGAGGCAGAAACAAGGAACTTGTTGGTAAGGAGGAGGAAGGAGGTAAGGCAGTCTTGAACTCTTGTTGGTATGGAGGAGGAAAGAGGTAAAGGCAGTTTTGATTCATAAAGGATGGGTGCAAGAGCATTCCCACTGGGTTAGTAGATGACAGTAAAGGGATTTTTTGAATGTAAAATGGTTGAAGGTGGTACGAATAGCTGGAGGTAGGGAGTTTCAGAGACGAGCTAGACTGTAGGATAGGAGATTTTTACCTGGGGGTCGTATTGGTTTGTATAATTCAATTAGGTTTTGGTTATTATCTAAGCACTCTATTGGGCATGTGCATTTTAAAGGCAGAGGAGAGAGATGGACAAAGGAAGGGTTTGAAAATGAGCTTATGAGCAAGAGTAAGTTGAGAATAGATGAGTTGGTTGGGTAGTTCTAGCCATTCTAGTTTGTGGAGAGAAGAACAATGGTGAGTAGATGCTTTATGACTAGTAGCGAATTTGGCTATTTTATTGTAGCATGAGGAAAGCTGTGTTTTGAGGGAAGATTGTAGGTTAGTCAGGAGTGGGGCTCCATAAAGAAGAGAGGGAATCAGGAATGTGGAAGAGAGAGTGATTTTAGTAGAGGGTGTAAGGAAACGATTTTGTCGGTAGAGCATGCCTAGTTTTTGATGAGTTTTTTTGATGTTAAGTTGTATGTGGGAGTTGAATTTAAGCTGACTATCAATTTGAACCCCAAGTAACTTAGCCTCTGGCACCAATTCCAAGGATGTGTCGTTACTAGTGATTAACGTGTTTAGAGGGATTAAATACCATTAATTTGGTTTTAGAGGCATTTAGTGCTAGGTGGTTTTTTTTCATCCATTGTTCAGTGATTGAGAATGCATCTTGTGTAAGCTTTTGGAGTACAGGGATGGATGTGGCAGAGCAGATAATAGTTGAATCATCTGTATATTGAATAATATTAGAGAATGGGATAGAATTACGGAAGTCATTTATGAAGATGTTGAATAGAAGAGGACCCAATATGGAACCTTGGGGGACCCCAGTTGGGGTATTAAGGAATGAGGAGGTGTCTTTTTTCCATTTAACTGCTTAAGATCTATTAGATAAGTAACTAGAGAACCAATTTAATGAGGAAGAAGATAAGTTAAGTTGGGAGAGTTTATTTAGGAGTAGTTTATGAGAGATAGTGTCAAAGCCCTTTGAGAGGTCCAGTAGCAGGGTAGAAACAATGTGTCCAGAGTCCTGGGCCTTATTTATAGTTTCTAAGAAGGAGAGGAGGGCTGTCATAGTACTATGGCCGGGTCTGAAGCCATGCTGAGTTGGAGTCAGCAGGTGACTGTCTATGAGGTAAGGTAGGAGCTGCAAATGGATACATTTTTCTAGGAGTTTAGAGATGGGAGACAGAATAGCTATGGGACGGAAGTTTGTAGTATTGTTATTATTGCCACCTTTATGTAAAGGTATGCTAAAGGCCTTTTTCCAAATTTGGGGTACTATGCTTTCTTGGATAGAGCGGTTGATTAGAATACTAATAGGGTAGGCAATGGCTTCTGCAGCTATGCTAAGGAAGTATGAAGGAATATTGTCTGGGGCATTAGAGCATGGCTTTAGTTTCAGGAGGTGTTTTTTTATGGTAGATGCGGGAATAGGTTTTAGTGAGAAAGGTGGAGAAAGGGGGTAGGGTATTTGAGGGTGGTGGTATTGGAGAGGAAGTAAGAGTGGTATTGGGAATGGAGGGAAAGGTAGAGGAGGATGAGGGTGAAGTCAAGGATGCGATGGTATCAGAGAATGAGGAGGTTAGTTTGGAAATAGAGTTAATGAAAAAAGAGTTGAATTGTGTAGCCAAGTCTATGTCAGAAGCATTGGAGTCTGGGCTGGGGTTGGCTATTTTGCCAGGATTGATAAGGGAAGAGATTCCTTTCCAGAATTTTTGAGGATTTATTTTATTAGTGTTTTGGAGTATGGAAAAGTAGTTTTGCCGATCGGTGATAACAAGCCTTTTTATTTTGTTTCTAAGTGTTTTGAATTCATTATGGGTGAGTGGAGATTTATTTTTCTGATAAAGTGTCCAGGCCTTGTCTCTATGTCACATGGCTGTTAGTGTGTCTTTGGTTAACCAGGGGGTAGTTTTTAGTTTTATTCCTTTGGTCCTTATAGGAGCATGGTAGTCTAGAAGGTTTAGGAAGGTTGTGTTGAAGTGGGCCACGGCATTGTCTAGAGGTAAAGTTTTTAGAATGTTCCAGTCAACTACTTTCAGAGAGTCAGAGAAAGCTATTGGGTTGAAGTTTTTATGGTTGCGGGTAGTAATATAATTATGTGTTCTTGGTAAAGGTGCTGGTAGTCGATATGTGAAGATAGGTAGGTGGTCACTAAGGGAGTCTGGAAGTGTACCACTATCAGAGAAATAATGAGGGTGAGAGACTAGAATCCAGTCTAGAATGCTACCCTTGGAAAGGGCTTTTGAGGGGCGGGTAATGATGTTAATTAGTTGTGACAAGTTATAAAGGTTGATATTAAGTTGGTTTGTAAAAGAATGAATGGATGACCAATTGATATTGGTGTCACCCAAAATGATGATTTCATTGCTAATGTTGGTGGAGAGCCAGGATAGGATATTCTCGAGTGTGGTAATATTATCTCCAGGTGGGATGTAGAGGGAGGCTATACATATGTGCTTGTATTTATTGGAGTGTGGTAATAGTATCTCCAGGGGGGATGTAGAGGGAGGCTACACATATGTGCTTGTATTTATTGACTTGAAGTAGTGATAGGAGGAGTTCAGCATTATTGAAACTGGGGATGGGTTTGTTATAAGGGGTGACTGACAAGGAGGATGAGTATAGTAGAGCAACCCCGCCTCCTTTTTTTTTTTGGCTCTGTCTTTTCTGATGATTGAGTAGTTTGGTGGTGTCATTTCATGATCCTTTATGTGGGGTTTTAACCAAGTTTCAGAGATAGATGGGATATCAGGTTTATTATGTGTAAGCCAAGCATGAAGGTTTGGTACTTTGTTGACTATGCTTTGGGAGTTTAAAGAGGTGAATAGTATAGACTTATCTGTGTTGGTAGAGGCGGAGGGTCCTGGGTTGGGGTGGATGTCTCCTGATAATAGAGTGGTTATTAGATATAGGGTTAGGTTGGAGAGGTATTTGGACTGCTTAAAGTTTAGGTTGGGCTTTATTATGTAGGTAAAGGGTTTGTTAGCTACTGTGGTGGTATGATTAATTTGAGTGTTGATAAGTTTATAAGTAAAGAGTAGATGGCTTTGTATAGGGTAAAGATGGGGAGATATTGTGGTATGTGGTTTTAAAGGAGGTGAGTTGAGATGTATTGTTATGTGAAAGGCCTGTGAGTGGTTAATGAGTTAGTGAGTACTAAGATCAGCAGTCGCAAGGTTTGGCTCCCCTGAACAAATTGTGAGTGATGCCAGTCCATAACTCACAGCAGAAGACATAATAACTTTTATGAAACTGATTGACCTAAACATTGGCAGTTGCCATACATCTATCAGAGAGAGTTATAGTCTTAAAAATACAGTTAGAGGTATGAACTCAAAGAAAACAAAAGTATACTATTCCATGCATACAACCGCAAAAGAGACACAAGCCATGTTAACTAGAATATAGGGATCTGACTGAACTAAGCAAATCTTTATTTTGGCAGGCAGGTATATGATAAGCATTTTCAGAGTATGCATCATAAGCCCCTTAAATAAGTTTAAGATGAACCAATAAGCTTTGGCAAGAGGTTATAAAGCTGATAAAATGACACTCAGGCCATTCTGGTGCAAGGCAAATAGGCCTTAAATGTATTCATCAGACACTGGACAAGACAGCTTGAGAAAAGAAGGCACATAAGTCAAATATGGCAGCAACCAGGCATCTCAACTTTGATGAGGAAAAGCTTTCAGCAGTGCATCCAGATGATCCACAAAAAAAGTAGAGAAGGATGAACATTCTACACTATTCCAAGACAAATGCATGTTCCATACCATGATCAGAAGGTTGCATGCACCACACTATACTGTACAAGCCACTAGGCAATGTCTTGGGGGAAGCAAAAAAAAAAAAAGGTTAGATATTTTTTATTTCTAGATTCAGATGCCATCTGTGTTGCAGTGAGAATTATGTCCTTCTGTGTCACAAAACTCGGCAGATTAAAATGTTTCATACCATGATCAGAGAAGGATAGATGCTCCACACTACAACCAAGAAGACTAGACATCCCACGTCACAACTACACAAGAATGGGTGCCTCATGTCATGATCAGAGAAGGATGGAAGTTCAACGCCATAAGCAGAGAAAGATGACTGTCATGCAACATGAACATGGAAAGATGGATTTTATACAACATGACCAAAGAAGGAGGGATGTTCCATTCCTTGACCACACAAGGATGCATGTACTGCACAATGATTATAAAAGAATGGATATTTCACACCATGACCAGAGAAGGATGGATACTCCACACCATGACCAGAGAAGGATGGATACTCCACACCATGACCAGAGAAGGATAGATACTCCACACCATGACCAGAGAAGGATGGATACTCCACACCATGACCAGAGAAGAATGAACATGACACACCATGACTTAAGAAGTATGGCTTTTTTTCGGGTGCAGTTTCTCACCATGCCTCCTGACTATCAAACTTTCCTCCAGGGTACAAGCACATTCTTTTCCCTATCCTGGGCATTTTATTAGTGAGGATGACAGCAGGCAGGGGAGGGTGTCATATGTGATGCAATAGCTGCTTTTATTTCTAGCTGGCATCCCAGCAATAATGGTGCATATTTATACCTCACCCTTGGTGGCTAACACATACCTGTACTACAACAAAGACATCCTGTGTCCTCCCCAGGCATGTGCTTCCTCTCACACATGAAGGCTGCTGTCATCACATGTATGGCACTGTCAACTTACCTCCCACATTCTGTGGCCACTAGTATTGTGGAAGCCTCTACTTGGTCAGACGCAGTTGGCCTGAGTGGTACCATCATCTCCCTCCATCCCTTGGGATGGGCAAGCCAGCTCAAACCACTCACTCCTACACACTGCTGTCTGGCTCTTCCAGTCTGTGCCAGTATCCAAACTCAGGTCATCTGGGTTGTAGTCAGGGTTTCAGTCCTCTATGCCACAGAGCTGAAAAGAATGGATGCATCACACCATAACCAGATAATGATGAATGTTTCAAACCAAGACCAGAGAAAGATGGCTGCACCATATACCATGATCAGAGAAGGTTAGGTTTTCTACACCATGACCACAGAAGGATAGATGTTCACACAATAACCAGGGAGAGATGAATAACCCACAGCATGACCAGAGAAGGATATATTCCATGTACCACAACATGAAAAGTATATATTTTCAACAGTATGAGCAGAGAAGAATGGATGTTCCATTCCATAACCATTGAGGAATGAACATCTATTGCCATGACCAGAGAAGGAGAATGTTCCACACCATGACCAGATAAGAATGGATGTCACATGCCATAACCATTGAGGAATGAACATCTATTACCATGACCAGAGAAGGAGAATGTTCCACACCATGACCAGATAAGGATGGATGCCACATGCCATAACCATTGAGGAATGAACATCTATTGCCATGACCAGAGAAGGAGAATGTTCCACACCATGACCAGATAAGGATGGATGTCACATGCCATAACCATTGAGGAATGAACATCTATTGCCATGTCCAGAGAAGGAGAATGTTCCACACCATGACCAGATAAGGATGGATGTCACATGCCATAACCATTGAGGAATGAACATCTATTACCATGACCAGAGAAGGAGAATGTTCCACACCATGACCAGATAAGGATGGATGTCACATGCCATAAGCAAAGAAGGATGGCTGTTCCTCACCATGACCAGAAAAAGATGGATATTCTGAATGATGACCAGAGAATAATTTGGACCTCACACCATGACCAAAGCATGATGGGTGTTCCACTCCATGACTAGTCATGAATGACCAGAGATAGGTAATTTTCCATCCAGTTACCAAAGAATAATGGATGTTCCATGCCATGACCATGTTTTAGCTTGGCCAAAAAGGATAGCTGTTTCACACAATGAACGGGAAGATAGATGACACGGACCTTGACTAGAGAAGGATAACATTCCACATCATGACCAGAGAAGAATGGATATCCCATACTGTGGCCAGAAAAGGGTAGATGATTCACACCATGACCAGAGAGGGGTATATACCATACATCTTGACTAGAAATACACCTCATGAGCAGAGAAAGATGGATGCTATCCAGAGTGACCAGAGAAAGATTGATGTTCTGTACAATGGAAATAGAAGGATGGATGTTCCATGTCATGACAAGAGAATGGTGGATATTCTGTCTTCAAAATTTCAAAATTAACTTACACAAATAAATGAGAAAATACAAATTTACCCCAAACCCAGCCTCCCTATCCCTTATGGACAGGAGAGTAACCATTTGGGTGTACCAGTAGAACTGTAGTGGCTAGACTTCAAATGGCTGAAGTGCTCTATCGCTAACTAGTAACCTATGAAATTATGAACTGTGAACACAGAAGGATGGATATTCCACATCATCACAAGAGAAAAATGGATGTGAAATGTCCCAAACATGAAAAGATTTATGTTTTGTACCTTAATTAGAGAAGGATAGATGTCCTGCACTGTAAACAGAAAAGAGAGCTATCCTATCCAAGACCTGGAAGGAACAGTCCAATTCATAAACCAAGATGATTGAAGGTTTTGATCCAGAAGCATAGATGAACAAAAAACAAGACCCATCCACAAAGAAGGATGAAAGAATGAACCCAGAAGGTTGCAAAGCAGAAGACCTGGTCAGGAGACAAAGGTTTAGAAGCAATCTGCATCACCAGGCACTTCCAGTGTAAGAAGGTTCCAACAGATAGCTTATGATGCTGATAATAGTCCTAAACAGCAAAGACAGTATCCTGAGTGTTGCAGATGCACTGATGCATAACAGAGATACTGTCTGAAGAACTATAAAAAACACACTGTCGAGGACAGCCTTGTGATGAGGGAGTGCATATTCTAGGTTCCCAGCTAAACCAATGCACAGCAGTGCTTTGCAATGCTGCAAAAGTAAATCGGACTAAAATCATACTGCTGTGCACTAATCATGCTTGTTTTGCTTGCAGATTTATCAGATATACACAGATCCAAACTAAACCAGTATATACCTCCAGGCTCAGATGTATGTGTACATTTTTACAAATATGTATATTCTCCTGAGGACTAAATGTACATGGGGAGAAAGAGTTAATTACATATGCATTTATCACATAAGCACCCATGACACACAAGAAAGCAAGATGTTTTCAGCAGAGCTCTAAGCACCATATATTTTGTTTTATTTTAATCTGCGATATATTACCTGGAGTAAATAAATGCACAACATCTGTCAAGTGCTGTGTTTTAATACTGCAAATATGTTTTAATATTTTTTTTTCAGTTGTACATACAATATGAAACAATCACATTTTAATGAATGCATAACAGTAATTTTGTCTGAAAGTATAACAGCCCTGTAGTGTAATGAGTCTGTCATTACTTTCCATAGTTGGTCTTGTTAGGACATGACAGCAAATGCTGGACCTGTTAAATTGTGCATTGTCTAAATTCATACACATTGGTCTCTCCATTTTCAGCATGAATTACTAGATGTCAATTTTCCATTCAGCTCCATGTATAACATGACCATGCCTGTAAGACCAGTGTAATTAACAACCATTCCTATATCTTGTGACCACTAATTTATGTATGCACTATTATCAAATGCAGCACCAAAATCATCACTGTACAATTTGGATTCACTAACAATGGAATTGTATACCAGTATAATCACGTCACCTGCACCTGTACTTCATAATAGTGCACTACAATACATGCCACATAATGCACCGATATCTATCATGTTGAAACATTCTGGGGAACAAGTTTGGCAACCAAGACCATGCATTAGCATTGCATTTCTACTCTGTGGAAACTACATGACAAAAATGATGCTGTTATTGTTAAGAAGAAGCAACTACAGGCGATGCATAACTGACACAGGGTGGTGTAGGCAATGCATAACTGGCATAGCATAGTGTAAGCAATGCATAACTGACATAACATAGTGTAGGCAATGCATAACTGGCATAGCGTAGTGTAAGCAATGCATAATTGTAGTGGAAAGTGTGGTCTATGATTCTCCTGCCTTATAACTCCTCCACCCCTACCTCCGACGTATGCGAGGTTATTTATCTCCCTGCAGATTCCACCATTTTTTAAACTGCTGTGTTTCTGAACCTAGTCGACTGCCTCTAAATCAGGGTATGTAAAAGCTGCTATTTTATATGTATTTTTCTGTATATATCTCTTAGCAACAGCTTGAGGAGACCATAATGCTGGTCAGCTGTTAGGGCCTTTGATTTTACACTGTGATATAGCATTAAAAGAATGTTGTATATGGAAATCTCTGGGCAACAGCGTGTTATAAGACGCTGGTGCTGCATAACCGGTAAGGTTGTAAAAGTTGCTAGGAAAAGTGAATACTTTTGTCTATATCTCTTTGGCAATAGTGTGAATATTCCTGTAAATATCTCTTAGCAACTAAGTATTAGGGATGTTAGTACTGGTTAAACTGCTATGGTCTTTGTTTTTAAAGCTGTTTCAACTGTTATAAGTGCATTTTTGAGCTGTGATATACAGTTACAATTCACTATTTAATATCGCATAGTTGTCATGCATTATAAAAATAAGTTACTGTGACTATACTGCTTGAGGGCCTAAAATTACTTGACTATTTGTCTGCTGATAAATGTTAGTAGTTATAAAAGGTCCAGTGTGGGGGTACAGACTTCCCTGCTGACTTGCCTAATATTTGAAGAGCAGTATTCTTGTATTTGAGAGACATTTTAATCACATTATAGCCGCTACTGAGCTAACTTATGATATATTCAATGTAGAAATACTAGACTGTATCATGTCAGCAATTTTACTGTATGATTGATTAACTGTGTCTACATGATAGAAGTTTTCTAAAGTAAGCCTTGTGTTAATGTATTTTATCTCCATTCAGGAACTGTCCTTTAATTCCCCACTTGGCTACAATTTACAAAACCTGCTTTAAAGAAGGTCGCTACACTTGGTACAAATGTACGGACAAGCTCTATTCAACAGTTCCACTACAAATATAAAAAACAGCCAAGGTCAATATTTACCTACTGTAAAGTACAAATAAATCTTATAAATATTACATTTAAAGCAAGTGTACTGGGTGCAAAGCACAGCAGTAAACCACCTAATCCCAGCTAATTAAATCAACTTCTCTAGATAACTATAGTAGAAATCGTAGTTTACCTTAACAATAGAGAGAGGGAATAGTTTTATGCTTGGTGAACTATATTGTAGAATAAAAGGTTCCTCTAAACACTTACTTTATTCACTGGCCCTTGGAAAGTTTGGTGCAGGTTTAGCCCCGCTCCCCTTGGGCTCGCTCCGCGCTCCACCCTGCCCCATATGCCACCCACCCCCAGCAGTGCTACATTTATAGATATAAAGCCACACCCCCACCTCTTTTCTAGCCATACAAAGCCACTTCCCTATCATCTCCCTCCCCCTTCCACCACTTTCCAAATTAACCATTAACATCCCTCTAAGGCAATTTACCATCACCCTAAGGCAATGAATACCATCCCACCCACTATTTTAAAGACAACACTCAAAATCATACCTCTCACTCTACCCCTTATAATTATACCATACCTCCTAACTAGTTATGAAGATCAGCAATACTCAGGTTTCCACTACCCTAAATATCAAACCTGTACCCCCTTATCTCCACTTATTGCTGAACACACCACTTACTATCCAGCCTCTAAAACAACAAAACCTAATAACCTGTATCTTAATAAATCAAACCAAAAGTACCCTAAATCCAACTATGGTCAAAAACTATTATTTAAACTCATGAGACTATTAGATTACCTAAGAAGAAATATAACTAAAGCTGGAGACATCCATCCTAACCTAGGCCCAACCTCAACCCCAAACTCTACTAGCCCACCATTCTCTCTCAGGTCATCTAATTCCCCCCTAATTTGCCACCTAAACATAAGAAGCCTAAACAACAAGGTACATAACCTATATGCCCTTTTAGCAACTTACCTCCCTGATATAATGTGTCTAACAGAAACCTGGTTTAAGCCATCAACCAAAGATAATGAGATCTTACCACCTGGGTATAATATACTCAGGGCTGATCGTACAAAGAAAAAGGGAGGTGAGATAGCCATGCTATATAAAAGCACACTTAACATCATAGTTAACCCCATTCAACCACCCCAGATCTCCAATGCTGAAATATTAGCTCTAAAACTACAACTAAACAAAGAAAAAAGTGTAAATCTAATTGGGATCTACATCCCCCCTGGGAACAACTCTGACATACTAGAGAACACTCTTAATTGGATATCTAACAACTACCCTCAAGAAACTATTGTTCTGGGCAATGTTACTATTGACTGGAACCTATGTTCTTCAGACTCCAACCCCACCCATATAAACCTCCATGGATTCTCACAGACCATATCCTCCTCCACCAGAATAGGTAATTCTAACCAAAAAGAGAGTATCCTAGATTGGATACTCATTAACAGTCATCCCCATATGTACATGTCTGGGACTCTTCCCAATGACCTTAGTGACCACCTCATCACATACATAAGGAAAAACAAAACAGTCAGCTCTCGATTGCCCATTTACAGGTCTGTCAGAAACAAGAAAATTTTGAACCCACAAAATTTCAAACGGAACTCAAATTCTGTAACTGGTCTAATCTAAAGTACCTTCCCCTAGATGAGGCAGTAACATATTTTAACGCCACATTTCTTACCATACTTGATTCTCATGCCCCAAAACAATCAATCAAAATTAAAACACAAATAGCACCTTGGCTAACAAAAGACTCCAAATCTAAAATTACACTTAGAAACAAAGCATGGGCCAAATGGCGTACAACCAAGTCACCCCAAGATCGTACTAAATTCCAACAGCTAAGAAACGAGACTAAAAAAGCCATCACACTTGACAAAAAAACTATCACTGCCAACTACAATATAAACATCAAAACAACCCTCAAAAGTTATGGGCAGGTTTAAATAATCTTCTCCAACCAGGTAAATCCTCCACTCCTACCCCAGGAACATTATGTCATAAAAGTCCAGAAGAAGTAGCAAATACCTTTAATACTTTCTTTACTGAGACTGTTCAGTCCTTAGCCAACCAACTATCTACTACCTGCTCCTTAATAACAAATCCTATACCCAAGACACTACTCTCCTTTAACCTCCAAGCTGTCTCCACATCCTTTATCTGATCCTTATTGAAGAAGCTAAAGCCAACTACCCTTTCTGCAGATCTTCTCCCAGCCGAATATCTGCAAAAAGCTGCAGATATCATAGCATACCCCATCTCGATCCTAATTAATCGAACCATAACAGAGGCCACAATCCCCTCAATTTGGAAAATATCCTATGTTATACCACTCCATAAAGGTAGCTCATCCACAGAACTATCAAATTATAGGCCAATAGCCATACTGTCACCACTTGCCAAAATCATGGAAAAGTGTGTGCACAAACAACTTCTATACTATCTCATCCAGAACAAACTACTGACCAACTCACAACATGGATCTAGACCCCACCACAGTACATCCACTGCCCTCCTCTCTTTTACCGATATAATTAACCATAACCGGAATAACAAAAAAATATCCTGAGCTCTCTTTCTGGACCTGTCCAAAGCCTTCAACATGGTTAACCACCAGCTACTTCTCCACACTCTGAAAACCCTGTACTTAGACAACCAAGCTCTTGACTGGTTTCATGCCTACCTCTCTGGTAGGCAACAAGCAGTACTGTGGCAGAATAAGCTCTCTTGCCTGTTACCAAATACTATAGGAGTTCCTCAAGGCTCCATATTAGGACATCTTCTCTTTTCAGTCTTTATTAATGACCTCCATACAGTCATCCCCGATGCCACCTGCATTCAATATGCAGATGACTCTACACTAGTATGTTCCGATACCTCTCCAGTTAACCTACTATCTACAACCCAGCTCACTTTTACTACAGTGGAAAACTGGCTATCAGATCGTCACCTGATCCTAAACCCAAACAAAACCAAACTACTACTCTTCTACCCAACCCATAAACCCTCTCCTACATCTTTTACCATACAATCCAACAATGGCACTATCATCTCCCCAGACTCCTATACAAAACTATTAGGAGTTACCATTGACAATAAACTTAGATTCGATATGCATATCAACCAAACCATTAAATCCGTTAACAAGAAACTCGGGTCATTGTACAGGATAAAATCCTTCCTAACTCCAATGGCCAAAGCGACCATTGCCCGCTCACATCTTCTCTCTACCCTTCTATATGCCTCTCCCATGCTAACTAACCTTAACAAAGCTGACCTAAACAAACTCTCATGTTGTTATAATCATATTGCCAGATTTGCAACTGGCATGCCCTATAGAACACACCACTGCTTTAACTTAAAAAACCTTGGCTGGATAGAACTACCAAACCTTTTCCAGTTGAACCAGCTCATAGAAGCATTTAAAATTCTCAAACAACTTGATAACACCCCTGCACTGAAAAATATAATAATTCCTTACACCAATCTAAGCTGTCTTCACTCATCAAACAGGCTGCTTGTCCAAACAATCGAATCCTATAACTCAGGGTGTGATACTCTGTTTGCCAACGCCATTGGAAAAATATGGAACTCCCTCCCCTCCAACCTTGCTCTTACTACCTCCTTAGTCCAATTCAAGAAGAGTCTAAAACTCCATTTTAAGTCACATTGGCTTTGCCAATGCTCTAACCCAGATTAGCTCCTTTTCGTTAAACCAAGGTCATACTTTTCCTCTGGATTATACAAGTTCAAAAACTTTAACCTTATAATCTCAAATGATCTATCTCTATATTTCCTTGACTTACTTCTGACCATAAATGGAAGCCCTTAAATCTTTTCTAAATGGACAACCTAGGGAAGAGACCTGTAACCCCTAACAAGAACAATGTATAGTAACTAAACTCAAAATCTATAATTGTCTTATTTTTAAGCTAGCATGTTTTAAAAATATGTATGAGAACTTTCGTATTTTGTGGTTGCTATAGCTAGGATGTATTGTAGCAGTATGTAAATTGATTTTTTTTTCCTCTCATATGCTTTACTATATGTAACAATCTGTAATTGTGACTATGTTGGAGCTTTTCTCCCCGGGCCTCCGCTAAAAATGGACATTTATCCAGTCATACCATCCCGGTCAACAAATGTAAAATAAATAAATAATTGGCATAGTGTAGTGTAAGCAATGCATAACTGATATAACATAGTGTAGGCAATGCATAACTGTGACAGCATAGTGTAGACAATGGATAACTGGCATAGCATATTTTTAGGCAATGCATAACTGGTATAGTGTAGTGTAGGTAATGCATAACTGGCACAGTGAAGTATAGGCAATATATAACTGGCATAGCATATGTGTAGGCAATGCATAACTGGCATAGCATAGTGTAAGCAATGCATAACTGACACAGTGTAGTGTAGGCAATGCATAATGGGCACAGAATAGTGTAGGCAATACATAATTGGCACAGCATAGTGTAGATGATGCATAACTGGCATAGACTAGTGTATGCAATGCATAACTGGGACAGCATAGTGTAGGCAATGCATAACTGGCATAGCGTATGTGTAGGGAATACATAACTGGCATAGCATACTGTAGGCAATGCATAACTGGCATAGCGTATGTGTAGGGAATGCATAACTGGCACAGCATAGTGTAGGCTATGCATAACTGGCACAGCACAGTGTAGGCAATCCATAACTGGAATAACGTAGTGTAGGCAGTGCATAACCAGCACAGCGTTGTGTAGGCAATGCATAACTGGCACAGTGTAGTGTAGGCAATGCATAACTGGCATAGAGCAGTGTAAGCTGCATAGTGTAGTGTAGGCAATGCATAACTGGCAAAGCATAGTGTATGCAATGCATAACTGGCATAGCGTATGTGTAGGGAATACATAACTGGCATAGCATACTGTAGGCAATGCATAACTGGCATAGTGTATGTGTAGGGAATGCATAACTGGCACAGCATAGTGTAGGCTATGCATAACTGGCACAGCACAGTGTAGGCAATCCATAACTGGAATAACGTAGTGTAGGCAATGCATAACCAGCACAGTGTAGTGTAGGCAATGCATAACTGGCACAGTGTAGTGTAGGCAATGCATAACTGGCATAGAGCAGTGTAAGCTGCATAGTGTAGTGTAGGCAATGCATAACTGGCAAAGCATAGTGTATGCAATGCATAACTGGCATAGCGTAGTGTAGGCAATGCATAACTGGGACAGTGTAGTGTAGGCAATGCATAACTGGCACAGCATAGAGTAGGCAGTGCATAACTGACATAGCATATGTGTAGAGACAATGCATAACTGGCATAGTGTAGTGTAAGCAATTCATAACTGACACAGCGTAGAGTAGGCAATGCATAACTGGCACAGCATAGTGTATGCAATGCATAACTGGCTCAGCGTAGTGTAGGCAATGCACAACTGGGACAGTGTAGTGTAGGCAATGCATACCTAGCATAGTGTATGTGTATGTATAAAACCTGCTGAACCTAGTTTCTTGCACCTCTATGGAAGAAGGTGGGTCCAATACAGACAACTAGTTACCCATTTCTTATGGATAAAGGGGAACCTATACCTTCATGCTTCCATACTATTCACCACAAACCACAGTTTGAGAAATAGAAGACATTCTCAGGGTTAATGTGAGAATATTGTCTCTGAATCAAGTTTTGGCAAGATACTTAACTGCTGGATGTATCCATTCATCCAGATTTATGGGTTGCATCAGACTTCTTTATTGACACTGTGAACAACCATTGCCACTCATGAAATTTCCTAGGCAAATAAGGAACAGAAGCAGATTGTAGGTCATTTCTTTTGTATGTCATATACACACATACCACATGCACATCAAGGGACAATAGAGATTTGATGATCAATCTACCACATGTTTGAGATATGAGACGAAACCAGAGAACCCAAAGGAAATCCACACAAACACAAGGAGGACATGCAGAGTCTGCATGGAATGCACCCCAGATGAGAATTGAACCAGAGTATCCCTTGTTATGAGGCAGCAGTGATAATCACTGTGTCACTGTGCTGTCCCACAGTGATTTAGACTTTCTTACAAAAGAGAAAAAATAAGTGTCTGGCATTGATTTATTTATGTGCAAAACTGGAGAAGCCAGTGTCCATTAATTTAAGTGCTACACAATGTAATAGATACGTTGGCTACATTTATATCCAAACAGGATCAGTTATAAAAATGAATGACAAACTATTTAAAGGGGAAAAATCTTACAGTTTTGAACAGGTTGATGTGTGATTCATTAATCAAACAATACAATAATGTATTAGCAGCCAAAGCGTTATGCTGTTATTGCTAGCTGTCTGATATGGGAATTTCCTGAGGCACACCCAGGCTGTGTCAGGTATTATGTGCCGGAACTCATTTATGAGTCACTCTGGAAAGGCTATACTAAAGAGAATCTTAAGAAAAAGGAAAGAGTTTGTATTTCAAAATGTAATACTTTGTTTTGCAAACAGTATAAAGAGAGAAATATACAGGAAAGATTTTCAGTAACTGAGTTTAGTATTGTTCTTCATGATTTATTATGTACATTTCTTTATGTATATTACTTTTAACTGATATAAATTTAATTCATATGCAGAATGACATATATTTTATTATTTTTTTATTTTATTTGCAGTTGGTTTGCCAGGATGGTCCAATTGGGCTACAAAGAGCCCGTTTTTCAATGGAGTCCTGGGGAGAAAAGCTCCAGAAAAATACAAGAATACAAAAATACAAATATAAATGCAAGAAGTCACAAGAATACAAGATAAAAAATTACAAAAATAAGAGAGAATTAAAAAAAAACAAAGTAACAAGTTGCCATAGATTGGCATTATGAGGTGCTAGTTAGTATAATGCATTATAGGTTCATAGGTCGGTACTAAGCTATCGGCCCTAGGGCCTATACAAGCCTAGCCATAACAATTCATTACAAATGAGTTACAGTTCCTGTAAAATATGATAGTTCCTACAATTATTATTAGGAGTTATAAGACCGTAGGAGGCTATTTACAGATATATTAGCTTGTGGAGAGTAATTAAGATCAAGGAAATTATGTAGGATGGGAGCAAGGTATATGTTTATTAAATTATTTGTTTGTATAAGGTGTCTAGCCTACATAGCTATGCCTTTTATTACCAGTGAAGAACTTTTAAGTTTTTCTTTTTCTAAGTTGTGTATTAAATCTAATAGAAAGCTTTCATTGTGTAGCCAATGTAATGATGGAGAAAGAGCTATAGATATTACTGATGTAGATTTCAGTGAAGTAAAACAAAAACATGTCAACACAAATGATTTATTTAAAAAAATGACAATCTCCACACAGGTGATTTATTATTGAGTTTATAGGTTTATAGGTTCATAGGATGATACTAGGCTACTGGTCCTGAGGCCCTTATAAGCCTAGCCAAGAATTTCGCCCATGTTTCCTCAGAGTCAGCATCTGCTTCCCCTATCCAGCAGGGACACAGGTGGGATCCCAGGGGTGTATTTTCTGTTTCCCATCCGGTCATCCAGGTTCTTTTTAAAGTGGACAAGAGAGGTACTCTGCTTGACATAGAGCAGGAGTCTATTCCACAGATGGGGGACTATTGGGACACAAATCTATACCACCAACAAGTTCTAGTAATGTCACAGAGTAGGTTGAGACCTTCTGTGTGGGTTGTGCAAGTGGAGTTTGTCTTACTGATATGCAGCAACTCCATCAAGGCTGTGTCTGAGATGGCCTTGCATGCCAGACACAGGTCATCTGAGCAGTCTGTACTAGACTGAGTAGAGGGACAGGGCTTTTGGCTTATCTGTATAGGACAGGTGTTTGAGACCCTGGATTTTCCTGGTCAAGAACCTCTGTGGGCTCTCTAGCTGCTGCATGTACTTGGCAAGGTACATGCTGAAGGGGGCATTGTACTAGATAATCTGTCTGATAAGGGAGGAGTACAGGGATGTTATGACCTCCTTGTTCCTGGATGAAATACCCTTATTTATGAGGTGGGCCGTGTAGAAAGCCTTCCATACAGGGAGACAACATGGTGGTCAAAAGTCAGTCTGATTGCATGCTTAGTACGTTGTTATTAATGTAATAATTAGCAGGGATGCCATTTTCTGTAAAGGGGATAATGAGCATTTCTTGTCATTCAGTTTGAGGCCATGCTTCTGGCACCAGTCATTAGTTTGGGTAAGGCCCTCTTGGAGGATGTTCACATCACTAGGGGAATTTAAGACAGCACCCAGCTTGCAGTCGTCTGCAAACTTGGTCAGCCTCAGACCACTGGTTCTGACTTATACCTCTGAAAATGATACCCCAAACAGTAAAGGCCCCAAGATTGATCCTTGGGGTGCACCACTCATTACAGGTCTGCTATTAGAGGTGGCTTCCCCTATTTTGACTAAGTTGGTTCTATCAGTGAGCTAGTTAGCGACCCATCTGGTAACATGCGGGTCGATGCCTAGCTGGAAGAGTTTATCTATTATGCCCAAATGGGGAATAGTATCAAAGGCTTTGGCTAAGTCAAGGTAAGCGGTGTGCACAGTCTTCCCCTCATCCATGGCTTTGGTGACTGTTTCAAAGAAGTCAACCAAGTTTAACAGGCATGATCTCCCTTTGACCAAAGCTATTTTCTTGGCATGAGTTGTTAATGGAACCAGTTTTTTTTTTTTTTTTTTTTTTTTTTTTTACTATATCCTGAAATGTCAAAATTCATTAAATCAACATTTCAATACAGTGAGCTGAAACACCAAGCAGCTGCACCACCGCACCCTGCTAATTACCCCATACCCTGCTAATTATATATAGTAGCTCTGTGGTTGCACACCAGCTGCCCGCCATACCCTGCTAATTATACATAGTATCTCAGAGATTGCACAACAGCTGCACCCGCACACCCTGATAATTATATATAGTAGGTCTGAGGTCATACAGCAGCTGCACCCCCACACCCTGCTAATTATATATAGTAGCTATGAGGTTGCACACCAGCTGCCCGCCATACCCTGCTAATTATACATAGTATCTCAGAGATTGCACAACAGCTGCACCCGCATACCCTGATAATTATATATAGTAGCTCTGAAGTCACACAGCAGCTGCACCTTCATACCCTGCTAATTATATATAGTAGCTCTGAGGTTACACAGCAGCTGTACCTGCACACCCTGCTAATTATATATAGTAGCTCTGAGGTCACACAACAGCTGCACCTGCACACCCTGCTAATTATATATAGTAGCTCTGAAGTCACACAGCAGCTGCAACTTCACACCCTGCTAATTATATATAGTAGCTCTGAGGTCACACAGCAGCTGCTCCTGCACAGCCTGCTAATTATATATAGTAGGTCTGAGGTCATACAGCAGCTGCACCCCCACACCCTGCTAATTATATATAGTAGCTCTGAGGTTGCATACCAGCTGCCCACCATACCCTGCTAATTATACATAGTATCTCAGAGATTGCACAACAGCTGCACCCGCACACCCTGCTAATTATATATAGTAGGTCTGAGGTCACATAGCAGCGGTACCTGCATACCCTGCTAATTATATATAGTAGGTCTGAGGTCCCTTTTATTTATTAGTTGTTATACTGCACTCTCCCTTTTACTTAATATCTGTTATAGCACACTTTATTAGTTGTTATAGTGCACTCTCCCTTTTACTTAATATCTGTTATAGCACACTTTCCCTTTTATTTATTAGTTGTTATAGTGCACTCTTCCTTTTACTTAATATCTGTTATAGCACACTTTCCCTTTTATTTATTAGTTGTTATAGTGCACTCTCCCTATTACTTAATATCTGTTATAGCACACTTTCCCTTTTATTTATTAGTTGTTATAGTGCACTCTCCCTTTTACTTAATATCTGTTATAGCACACTTTCCCTTTTATTTATTAGTTGTTATAGTGCACTCTCCCTTTTACTTAATATCTGTTATAGCACACTTTCCCTTTTATTTATTAGTTGTTATAGTGCACTCTCCCTTTTACTTAATATCTGTTATAGCACACTTTCTTTTTTATTTATTAGTCGTTATAGCGCGCTCTCCCTTTTACTTAATATCTGTTATAGCACACTTTCCCTTTTATTTATTAGTTGTTATAGTGCACTCTCCCTTTTACTTAATATCTGTTATAGCACACATTCCCTTTTACTTAATATCTGTTATAGCACATGCTCCCTTTTACTTAATATATGTTATAGTACACTGTCCCTTACTAAGGAAAAGGACTGCAAGGTCTTTCCCCACCTGTCCTTACCTCGAACGGCTCAATCTCTGCTGAAAACTAAAAGAAAAGCATTCCTGCACTGTCCCTCACTAAGGAAAAGGACTACAAGGTCTATATCTTAAGTGTAACTGTTGTGCTAATAAATTGTTTGGCTGAACTGGGTCTGCAGCTAGCCTAGGGTCCTTAGTAAGATATAGCTTAACAGTCTTTGTCTCCCTAGTCAGGCTGCTGTATTAAGTAAAACAGCAAGCATATTACAGGTCAAACAGCCTGAATAATATGGTCCCCCTGCCTACTTCATCTCACAGTTGCTAACTAAATGAAAGAATATCTGTACAAAAATCAGGTTAAAAGCTTGCTTACTCACAAAAGTCAGTAAAGTTGTCTGGCTAATTATTAACTTAGTTTAATATAAAATTGAGTAAAATGCAGCTCACTTTAAAAACAATTGAGTAAATGTACTGTAAAATCATATTATCTAAGCCTGCATACTCACAGACCCTGGAAATCATTGTAGCTTGGTATAGACCCGCTCCACTCACCCTCACTTTGCTCACCCTCACTCCATGCCTCACCCTGCCCCCAAATCTCACCTGCCCCCACTAGTGCTAAATTTAAGCCAAATAAACCACTCCCCTTCTACAACCTATCACAGATAACCCACACCTCCTTACACCTCCCCCATCTACCACCCCTTCCTGACAATAGCCCTCTTAATTCTCCACCCACATTCCTTACCAAGTGCTACACTAGCTATCAAGATGAAACCAATTATGTTCCTCTTAGTTATATTGCTCGGGCAATATGTCCTCACCATCTATGAAAATCAGCCCTATCTTGGCTTTCACCACCCCTTATCTCAAACCATCTCTGCTCCCACCTTGAATGAATCAGACCAACCCCTAGCTTACTACAAATCTGTCTTCTCCACTTTTAACAACCACCAACTAATTATACCATGGTCCATCTCCCTCCAAACTAGATATTATCAGAAAATAATAAGTAAAGCCCTGAAACTAATAATTACTATACAACTTACTCTGATGAGGGATGGATATATCCACCCTAACCCTGAACCCACCCTTCCCACAAGCTCCCAGCCCACTACCACTTTCAACATATGGCCAAATACAAGGTCCCCTAACTCTCTCCTGACCTGTCACCTAAACATCAGGAGTATTAACAACAAGGTCCATAATCTTCATGCCCTCCTAGCTACCTATTCACCTGATGTGCTATGTCTTACAGAAACTTGGCTAAAACCAGGAACTAAAGACGATGTGGTTATCCCACCAAGGTACAACATACTCAGACTAGACCATGACACTAGGAATGGTGGGGGAGTAGCAGTTCTGTTTAAAAACACACTAGATGCCACACTAGCCCCACAACAACCCTCCTCGTTCAATAATGCAGAAGCTCTAGTTAGCAAACTACAGCTTAACAAAATTAAATCTATATTCATTGCCTGCATTTATATCCCCCCAGGCAACAATGCAAATACCCTATAAGACTTCCTCCAATGGCTTTCCAATGCATACCCCCATGAAACTATGGTGCTAGGAGACGTTAATATTGACTGGAACAATTGTTCCTCTGAATCTCCCACCACCTACATAAATCTTCACGGCTATACCCAACTTGTATCCTCACCCACCAGAATAAATAAATCCAACTACAAAGGCAGCATCCTAGACTGGATTCTTATGAACAATCACCCAGACCTGTATAACACGTACCCTCCCAGATGATGTAAGTGACCACCTACTCACTTACATCATTAAGCATAAAGTAGATAACCACCACCAAGTTCTATATAAATATATCAAAAACAACAAGAACTTTAACTCCACTGACTTTCAGAATGAACTCAGAGCATGCAATTGGGCCATACTAAAAGAACTTCCACTAGATGATGTTGTAGCCTATTTTAATTCTAAATTACTTTCCATTCTAGATTCCCACACTCCTATCCACACCCTCAGAGCCAAAACTAAGACTGCTCCCTGGCTGTCTAAAGTAACCAAAAGCAAATCATAGCAAGAAACAAAGCGCGGGACAAATGGCGCACCTCCAAAGACCTACTCGACCATATTAAATTCCGACAACTAAGGAATGATACCAAGAAAGCCACATTGTTAGACAAAAAAAAGTCTATCAACACCTTCAGCAAAAACACCAGAACAAACCTCAAAAATTTTGGGCAGGTATAAACAAACTGATCCACCCATCCAAACCACCACCCCCACCACCTCGGCTTGTAACCTTAAGACTCCAAAGGAAACTGCAAACATCATTAACAATTTTTTTACTAAAACCAGCCAATTACTAGCTATCCAACTACCCCCCACCAGCTCCTATCCAAATTCCTCCACAACCACTATCCACTCCCTTTTTCCCTCCAGCCTGTATGTACATCTACCATCCAATCTCTAATTAGCAAACTAAAGCCCACTACTCTATCAGCTGATCTCCTCCCACCAGAATATCTACAAAAAGGGGTAGATGCCATTGCATACCCTGCCTCAATCATAATAAACCACACCTTGACTGATTCCACTATCCCATATCTCTGGAAGGTTTCCCATGTCATTCTCCTCCATAAAGGAGGGAATTCTTTAGACATGTCAAACTTCTGACCAATAGCCATACTATCACCACTGGCCAAAATTATGGAAAAATGCATCCACAGCCAATTAATGCACTATATCACCCAAAATAAACTACTGGCCAACTCTCAGCATGGTTTTAGGCCACACCACAGCACCACATCAGCCCTCCTATCATTCTCTAACTCTATCAACATCAACCAAAACAATAACAAACTTACCTCAGCTCTCTTCCTAGATCTCTCTAAGGCCATTGATATGGTCAATCACCAACTGCTTCTCCGTACTCTGAAGGAACTGTCCCTGAACAGTAGCTCAATAAAATGGTTCCAATCTTACCTGTCTGATAGACAACAAGCAGTTTTATGTCAGAATACCCTATCCACACATCTACCCATTACTCTAGGAGTCCCCCAAGGCTCCATACTAGGACCACTACTCTTCTTAGTCTTTATCAATGTCCTACCCACCATCACTCCCAAGGCCACCTGCATCCAATACATGGACGACTCTACTTTAATATGTACTGCCTCCTCCTCAACTGAGCTTATGGCCCTAACCCAGAATACTTTCAATGATGTAAAAAAATGGTTTGCAAATCATCAGCTTCTATTAAACCTCAACAAAACTAAACTGCTCATCTTTTCCCCACCTGCAAATCCTCCTCACCATTCTTTACTATAAGTTCCAACAATGGCACAATCGTATCCCCAGATACTCACACAAAACTCCTGGGTGTCACAGTCAATAACACCCTAAAATATGATATCCATTTCAATCAAGCCATCAAATCTGTCAACAAAAAACTGCGGTCCCTATATAGGATCAAACCCTTCCTCAATCCATTTGCAAGAACTACTATTGCTCAGTCCCACCTATTATCCACACTCCTCTATGCCTCCTCCCTCTTCAGTAACCTGAATCAAGCCACCCTGACCAAACTTGCTACCATATTGCTAGATTCACTACAGGTGCTACCTCTAGGACCCACCATTGTATCAACCTAACTCAACTAGGACGGCTTGAATGGCACAGTCTTCTCTGATACAACCAACTGATAATAACCCACAAAATCCTATACCAACCCAAAAATACACCAGCACTAAATAAGATCATCAAACCATACAGCAACCTGAGGTCACTACACTCTTCTGACAAACTGCTGGTACAAACAACTAAGAGCATAAATGTGGCTGGGGACTCTCTATTCGCCAACTCAGTAGGCAAAACTTGGAATTTGCTGCCTGCCGAACTTACTCACCAATCCTCCTTAACTCAGTTCAAAAAAGCCTCAAACTACACTTCCAACTGCATTGGCAATGTCCCTGCTTGCACCCTGTCTAACTGCCATGTGCTGATCTTGCATACTCTCCCTAAGCATCTCAATTATAGACTCTACTAAGTGTATGAATTCTTGAAGGGGCTTAGCCCGTAACTGTGTGTATTATTGTCTGAAACTTAAGCTGCCTGATCTGATTTTGTCAACTATGATTTATCAATGTTTGTAACCCTACTGAAAACTGCAAATTATACTTATCACTAAATGTTTTTATTGTTTCTAATGTAATTATACTCTGCTTACAGGAGCTTTTCTCCCTGGGTCTCCGCTGAAAATGGACATATATCCAGTCTGATTTTCCTGGTAAACAAATGTAAAATAAAAATAAAATAAATAAATAGATTGTAATAGCATGCTCTCCCTTTTGTTCTGTCATAGCACATTTTCTCTTTTACTTAATATGTTATAGTACACTCTCCGTTTTACATAATATTTGTTACAGCACACTTTCTCTTTTGCTTATTAGTTATTATAGCGCACTTTCCCTTTTACTTAATATCTATTATAGCACTTTTCCTTTATTTAATATATGTTATAGCACACTCTCCCGTTTACTTAATGTCTGTTATAGCACACTCTCCCGTTTACTTAATGTCTGTTATAGCACAGTCTCCCTTTTAC
Organism: Protopterus annectens; assembly: GCF_019279795.1. Classification (NCBI taxonomy): domain Eukaryota; kingdom Metazoa; phylum Chordata; order Ceratodontiformes; family Protopteridae; genus Protopterus; species Protopterus annectens. Next base: position 1,761,484,011 of record NC_056744.1, read on the forward strand.
TTGATATTTGTTATAATACACTTTCCCTTTCACTTAGTTGCTATAGCGCATTCTCCCTTTTACTTAATATTTGTTATAGCGCACTTTCCCTTTTTACGTAGTAGTTGTTATAGCGCACTCTCCATTTTACTTAATATCTGTTATAGCACACTTTCCTGTTATAGTACACTTTCCCTTTTACTTAATATCTGTTATAGCACACTTTCTCTTTTACTTATCAGTTGTTCTAGCACACTCACACTTTTAGTTATTTTCATTCTATTATTGCAGTGGCTTTATGGAAATTCTAGTATATATATATTAATTAGATCAGATCCCATGCTGCAAGAAAAGTTAGCATTATACTAAGCCTTGTACATCATTTCTATACAACGTAACATGCACCCCTTAAAATAATCTAAGGCACAATAAAATGTGGGCTACATTTGGGTTGCATGGCTAGGCTTATAAAGGCCCCAACAGTTGTTAACCTAGTATATATCTATGAATATATAAAAGGAATCTGCAGGCATGAAAGTGAATAAGACTTATAAAATATAAAATAAAAATGTTAAACCCAAAAGGTATAGCTTGAAATGTATTTATTCATCCTAAAGTAAGTGTTGTTGTCTATAGATTTTATCAGACTAAATTAAACTCGTATTCAGATCAAGTAAATAATAGGGAGTATACTTGTCTGGTCATTATGAATGCCTCAAATCCCTCCTCCCTCCTCCCTCCTCCTGGAGCTAAATGACCATATGAATTTTAAAATTAATTTTAAAATAAAATTACAAGTGCTTTAAAACAAATGCGTTTGAAAAAGAAGAGTGACTGAATGTTATTTTATTTGCAATGATCACTTGATTGTTTTGTATTTAATTGATTTGAATGTGAGTTTAATTCAGTCTGATGAAGTCTTTGGACAAAGGTGCTTACTTTCTGATGAATAAACACATTTTAGGATCTACCATCCAGTGTCATAGGTTCATAGGTTCATAGGTAGATACTAGGCTATCTGCCCCAGGGCATTTATAAGCCTAGCCAGAGTGTATTTGGCTTCCGCCTCCCTATTAGATTAGCCTACTAGTGAATTATTCTTTATTGTTTCCTTCTTTGTGGGCATTACTCAGCATCTGCTGCAGGACTACAACATTCAGTAACAGTTTCTACCCTACAGTGATTAGACTTCTGAACGCGGGCACTAGTCCCCTGGGTCTGGACACATAATAAGTCCATTTTTATTTATGTGTGCTATATATACTTACATATATTCCAAGTAAGTGAAATATTTATTTATTATATCCATAGTCAGTATTATTTAACTCACTCAAGTGCAATATTAGACAAATAACGGGCATTTCAATCTGTAGTGTGTTTTGTATTACTTTAAATATGGTAGTTAATTTAACTCGGGGAAGGGTATTCTTTTTGTATATGAGTGTGGTAAATGTCTCTGCTCTTTTTTGCGTGTATTGGGAGTAATACTGTATTTGTTAATTTTGTTTATTCTTCTACTTGTATGTGTTGTTTCACTTTCCTTTGTAATCTCAAGAATTGAGCCGATGCACAACATTTAATTTAGGCTACATGTCTGTAGTTCTAAATGACAATAAAGTTTACTTTGAATTTGACTTTGAATACAGGTACTTGGTGTGTTAGTGATAACTTATATATGTGTTTTGTAAAAACATTGTTCTGGAGTTCTGCCATACGTCTTGCTTCAGTTATTTTGTGTGTGTGTGTGTGTGTGTGTGTGTGTGTGTGTGTGTGTGTGTGTGTGTGTGTGTGTGTGTGTGTGTGTGTGTGTGTGTGTGTGTGTGTGTGAATGTGTGTGTGTGTGCATGTGTGTGTGTGTGTGTGTGTGTGTGTGTGTGTGTGTGTGTGTGTGTGTGTGTGTGTGTGTGTGTGTGTGCATGTGTGTGTGTGTGTGTGTGTGTGTGTGTGTGTGTGTGTGTGTGTGTGTGTGTGTGTGTGTGTGTGTGTGTGTGTAGATGTGTCTGTGTCCATGCATGTGTGTGTGTGTGTGTGTGTGTGTGTGTGTGTGTGTGTGTGTGTGTGTGTGTGTGTGTGTGATGTAAAGGATCTGTCATAGGAGCATCAATTAACTGTTGGTATCACATCTGTGTTGTCATGCTAATTCTATTTCTGGACTTACCAGTAATAGAATAGTTATTTGTACACTATTTGAAACAAAACTGAGTGGCAGAAACATATCTAGCACATTGCTGAACATTAAATTGATTTCCATGACAGATGGCAAGTTTGGCATTCCTAACATCAGGACATGTTATCATGGACTCATTCAGTAAATCTCCACTGATCTTGATCCCCTCACTGAAGTTCACAGTAACCGAACAACGCTGCAAGATTGAGTGTTCTGATCATCAAGTAGTAGGTTTGCATCTTTTAACGGGCCAAATCTAAGACTGTGTAAGCAGTGGATACAAGAAACAGCTGGCATTACCTACTTCTGTTTCCTTTCTCTGTGTTTGTGTGATCTCATAGTTAGTATATAGACATAGAAGGAGTAGGGAGTGTTTTTATTTGGCGATATTGTTATTTTGATGTGTCAGTTACTTTTACATGAACTGTTTGTGATGTGTATAGTTATTTAGTTGCCTTACAATAAGTGTAATTCCCATTGCATGTGATTTTTTTTTTGTTTTATGGCTTGTGATGTGACAGAAATCAACACAGACTGCCATAGTAAAGTATCCCTCAAGGTTATCCTCCCACCCCCTCCAATGAACTGCAGTTCTGCCGCTCCTCCACTCTCCATCCACTTTGCAGTACCAGCTCTCTGGCACCCATTGTTATTGTCATTATCCAGAACATACCTTTTGAGTCACAGGTCTTATTTTTTGTTCTATCTCCCCATGCATCATTATGCATGAGTCCATTTTTTTTCTGTCCATCTAACACAATTTATAAAACATAATTAGTGTTACAGCACAGTTCTGGCTACTTTCAGTCATGGTTAGGAGAGCACAACAAAAATAACTGCTACTTAGGACAAATAGCACCAATATATTAAAAAGAAAGGCTGATAATTGCCAATGAACATCATAGCAAAAGGTGACAAATAGGTTTGTAATTGGCTGTCGGTCTGCAGACTATTACAAGCCTAGCCAATAACCAGAGGTCATTATTAAACCCTGTACCTTGTATCTGTGAAATGAAGGCCTTAACCACTATATCCAACCTTCCCCTAAACTGTTGGGTGAGCCCACTCCCAGTGTAAATTTTTCCCCTGAGTGGAAGTGTACACACCAGATCTGTTGGAAAAGTCAATCCTATCTATTGCTAAAGTCACACACACTCTTACTAGCTAGTCATTGCTGGATTTGAACACCTGCCTAAGTCCAAATCTAGACAAACATGTATTAGTTGCACGTGCCACAGAAGAAATGGTTGGAAGTAGCAAAAATATATAATTTATGCAGTGTTTATTGAACAAAAGCTCATGCAGAATTTAAACCCTAACAACACCATAAATAATAAGCCATCATATTCCCACATTTCCTTACCCTTGACATGAGAGTTAATATTGCCAAAGTAATGCCTCTTCCACAAACTGCTGCCTGGAACTACTCTGTGTACAAACATTGCATCAAATGAAATGCCTAGATTTGTGCTTGGCATATCATTGTACATCAAAGTTTTTAATGGCTACAGATTTAGATAATGCCAAAACAAATGAAATGACACAAGTCACAACACAAGTCACATGAAAAGATTAAGGTATTACTATTCCAGTTTACTTATTGTGATATGTCTATCTATAATCACATCTTTTAAGTTTATATAAACCACCTCACAAACTCAGATCTCTAAGTACAAGTTAAAATATACCAAGATGGAGTTATTGGCCCTTACCTTCCTCAGTAATAAAATCATGTATACCCTTTCACATCATTAACATAAAAAATGGACAACTTGCTCTTGACCATGAAAATTGGTAACTGTGGACTTAATTGATTTTCATTACAACAGTTCACTTGAAATATTCAAATCTATGTCTCTTTCTAGTAATGCTGTGTAAGTAATTAATTAATTGCTGTCTGTTTTATTCCTTTCTCTGTTACTTGTGCCTTCCATCTTATATTATAAGCTATAATATAGGATAATTAGAAACTCTTGGAGCCTGTCTCAGCACTTAGTGGGTGTAAGACAAAGAAACTAATTCTGGGTAGGGTCAGTTCAGCACCGAAAACACATAGATACACACACACACACACACACACACACACACACACACACACACACACACACACACACACACACACACACACACACACACACACACACACACACACACAGGCTTCTAGTTACCTCCTATGAACCTATGAACAAAGAGATTAAGCAGACCCAGAAGCAGTTTACAATCTAACAAATATACATACTGGCATATCTTTGGGATGTGGTAGGAAATTACTTTGAAGCAATTGGCAAAATTCCATATGTACAAAGGGAGGATAAACAGATGACCAGATCAGACAGGGTCTTAAGAAACAATTACTGTGAGGCAGCAGCGTTGACCACTATGGTCCACCCCACTCAGTAAAACATATGTAAATATCACAAGCACAACAGCATATTTCAGTTCGAAGGAAAACAATATAATAAGTAAATGGAATTGAATTATTTGTTAAGCAGGATAGAGCACTGGTCCACATGGACCTTTTTCAGACTGAGCCTGGAGCAATGTCTCATTATATGACTGGCTGAGTGTCACACAGTAGGAAAATGAAGGTTATAAGAATCAAACCATGTACTACAAGAAACAACCCATAACCTTAATCCTACGCACTAACTTGAAGTTGTTTCCAGTTTTGCTTAACAAACAGCCAAGACACAGATCCCCAGTCAGAATTCTGTGAAAGGGTATTACTTTTTCAAATACAGTAAATTTAATTTAAAAAATCATACAATGACAATTACAGTACCTGTAACCTTCAAATATATGCTTTGGGATGCTTCTTCAGGAGTGTACTTAACGTAACATGTATAATTCCCTTCTTCTTCAATTTTCACTTCAGGAAGCACCAGAGAGACATCACTTTTCATCACACCAAAAAGGTATGCATTTTCACGGGTTGATCTCTCTATTTTGTTGAAACTAATAACTTGTGTTCCATTAAGAAGCCACCGCACCTCCAGATGGTCCTGATCAACATGGGGTCCGTCAATTGTGAAGGTACAATTTAGCACAGCTTTGTCACCCTTATTAACTTGAACTTTGGAAGAGAATGCATTCACCTGGAGTTCTTTTTCTAATAAGAAAGAAATAATAAATGGTAAAATTATCTCTTTTCTCAAGTTTAAAAAATGCAATTTATTTAAAGGCTGTAATATGGCACTGTTTTAAATTATGACCCTAGAGTTCCAACACGCCATCTGCGGATTCTACCTCCTGAATTACTGTAGCCTAATTGTTTGTCTTTTGTTTGTTTGTTTGTTTATAGTGTAAGTGAAATGGTCTACTGACCCTTTTCACTCACATTCCAGGTACAAAGTAATACAGGAGATAATACGTCAAGAATATGTACATTAAACTTAGAAGCTAAAGAAGCTGTGTGTGTTAATTTTACATGCATAGAATATAAAGGATTAAGATCAGCCCACCAGTCATAACCCATTTATTACATGTTCTCGATTTGGATGCCAACAAATTCACTCTCAAGGTGAATGCCTTGGCATTCATGTCAAGAACACATAATAAATGGGTTGTGATTGGCGAACTGATTATAATCCTCTGTATTCGGCACATGTAAAATAAATTATTATTGACAAGGTGATCATAATTCTTTGTAGTACATGAAGCTTTTTCTGCTACATGTGCTACAAATTACAGAAAAAAGAAAGAAAAAAATGATAAGTGTTTTGACAGCCTTAAAAGCCGTAAAACTCTTAGGGGGCACTGTCAGAAAGGCAATGTAATGCGGTCTTTTACATATACTCAAAGCTTTCATGCCTTTCAACAGTCCATGTTTTCACAGAATGTCAAGATATTTGCCTCATTTTTTGGTCTGCTCCTCAAAGTCAGAGTCTGATAAATCACAGAGGATCAAAGTCACTGAATAGTGACATACATTTGTGGTTCAGAATTCGTACCATAAAAAAAAAGGAAACAAGTTCTGGCAAATGCATCTTGTCATATAATAGCTACTTTCTAAATTTATAAGAAAGAGGGGATGCTTTACCCCTTCAGACAGCAGTACTGCCCCTGTCATTTACTGGTCAGTACTGGCAAATTTTTCTGCCTAGTGCTAGACCCGAGCTTAACAACTTTAGCATGTGGTGAATAACATTTGTTAAGGTCAGGTCTCGCGCCACTTTAGCTCTTAACTGGCTTGTCTTTTTTTGAATTTCAGAACGTAATCACTACACCCCATGTACTATGTTTACATTGTATACAAAGAGAACAGTACGGTGACTAACTAAAAAACTGAATTGCAATGACAGCTCTAGTGTCATTATGCACAGTTATTGTGACCCTTTATTGTGGAAGCAAGTTCATTTTGACTCTTTATTTAGAATTTTTTTCAAACTGTTTTTGAAAGAAGTTAATGTCAGATCATCTTTGTGCTTTTTTACTTCGAAAGATAAATCATTCCAGAGAGCAGGCCCAGAGACCAGTTCTGGAGAGTGACTTTTTACCAATAGCATGCTTAAATATTCAGTTTAAAAGTTTAAATACATTCTGAAGGGATGACTGCACATTCATTTAAAATCACTTTTCAGAAAGTGCCAAGTTTCTTTATTACTTTAGATATTTAGGCAGAATTAGAAATCAAGCCCATTGAAAATTTGGTGAAAATTTAAAAAAAACAACTTCAATTTGGTGGCTGCAGACACATAACTTTTGCCATTTTACAATACATTCTACTAAACTGTAAAATATTTCAATAAAACAAGAACAAGCTAAAATTGATTGTAAGCCTTTCACGTAACATGAGTTAACGTGTATTAGTCTGTCTTTTCTAGAAGTCACCTGTAATCACCAAGGTTTGCACTTGGAATGCTGAAACGTATAGCTGGTGAATCCGTAAGACTTTAAAAGCAGAAGCAGGAAACCAGTAAACAGTTTCCCTGCATGGTTGTGATATACAGTGGGATAAAGCCCTGACTATGCTCCAGAAAACTTATGTTTAGAGTCTCCTGAGCTGGAAGAAGGGGTTAGAGGAAGGTAATAGTTGGAGGCAAATACTAGGTCACCTACATAACCAAAAAACAAGGAAGACGGGGTCCAGCCGACAGAAGTTTATTCACAACGTACAATGCACCATACCATTGACCTAGGTTTCGTTCGAATACTCAGACTTCTTCAGAATGCCATGATACTGTTACAAACCACTTAAATAGACAGTGCAATCAATCAATGGATTTATTAACAATTCAATTAAGATTCAATTAAAACACTTAAAATATGTCCAATACTATCAAACATTAAACTACCTTACAATATATATGATTATTAACATTATACAATGAAAATAAAAAATGAATTGCATTGTTTAAATAGAAAACGCACATCTATAAATTAAATAATTTTATAATTTTAATTAAAAAAAATATATATATATATATATATATATATATATATATATATATATATAATATAATTTAGATAAAAATATGTGTGTATATAGATGTATATATATATGTATATATCTTGAATATTAAAACATAAATGTTGTTAAAAGTGCTTAACTTCACATAAAATTTAAACTGATGTGTAAATACTATTATTTAATACCTGTAATGTTCCTTAACTTGAGTATAGGTTTGACAGTACTATACACATTTAATCCAGGGTAATTGTGTGCATTTAATCTAAGCTGCCATTTTAATTCACAAATGTCCAAATGTGTATCCGTAATCCTTCCTTGTTGATCTACCTTTATCTGTTTCAATATACAGAATTTAAACCTATGATCAGAATGGTCAACCAAATGCCTGGCAAGAGCATTGGTGGTTCTAAGATGTCTAACATCCAACAAGTGCTCCCTTAGCCTTTCCCTAAAATGCCTACTTGTTTTGCCTACATAAAAGGTGTTACATTCTTGACATAAAGCAAGATAAACCCCATTTTTGGTATAACAATCAAAATGACCCAAAACAGAAATATAACAATGATTTATCACAAGGCTGTTACCAGTAGAAAATATATAGGGACATGTGGAACACCTTCCACATTTAAAATTGCCTATTGGTCTATTACATGTAAGCCCCCTTCCCCATACATTCATTTCAAAAATGTCTTTAAATGATGAATCTTTCTTATATACATAACTCAATTTACTATTAAATTGTGGGGCCAAATCCTTATCCAACTTCAAAATACCCCAATTCCTGTTGACTATTTTCCTAATCTCATCAGAATCATCATTGTATGCTGAAATAAACAATAAGGATAACTTTGCCAGAAAGGTTGACCTTACCAAAACATTACCTACAGGATTATTCAAATTGTTATCAAATTTTAAGATAGCTTGGAACACACCTATTTCCCTTTTATGTGTTATTTCCTGAAACAAATCCAAACATAATTTTTCAGGATACCCTCTATTCAGAAATAGTGAAATCATAAAATTCAACTCATCCACGAATTCCCTATCGTCACTAACCATCCTGGCAACCCTAACCATTTGGCCCTTCACAATAGCCTTTTTCTGATGGCTAGGGTGCCAACTGTTATAATGTAGATAGGAATTCGAAAAGGTTGGTTTTCTGTATATATTTGATTTGATTAAACCACTTACCCTATCATAAGTTAACCTAACGTCCAAATAAGTGGTGGTCACAAAGTTTATCTCATGTGTGAATCTCAAAAACCATACTGTACTGTTGATGTGTTTAATACAGGCTTCTAATATATTCACATCACCTTCCCAAATGATGAAAATATCATCCAAAAAGCATGAATACATTCTAATGTGCTTATAAAATTCACTAGTGAAGATATAATGTTCCTCCCAATATGCCATAATGTAATTGGCATAAACAGGGGCACAAGCAGCCCCCATTGCCATCCCAATTTGTTGTTTAAAGTAATGTCCTTCAAAAAATAAATAATTATTTTTCAAAACAACCTCCATTAGTTTGACAAGAACATTAATTCTATCCTGCTCATACAAACCAGTTTCCAAAAATTGTTCCCCCAACCACATTAAACCTGTCTCGTGCGGTATGACAGTAAATAAATTACATACATCTATGGTTTGGAAACAATTATCATCTTTAAACTTAAATGCCTTCAATCTTTCCAAAAAATTCCAAGAGTCCTTAGTGATATGGGGAAAACTACTTATACCCGTTTTTAAGTGGTGATCCAAAAATTGACTTATGAAACATGCTTTGCTTCTTTTACCATCAACAATAGGTCTGAACTGCACATTATTCAATCCTTTGTGTATTTTAGGTATACCGAAAATACCACTAACCACAGGATAAGCATTTACCATATAATTATACTCAATTTCAGATACCTCCCCCTGATATAACATATCCTCCAAACAGAGATCAATATTTCTATATGCTATATTAATCTCATTTAAACTTACTTCAGTGTAAGTATCCTCCAAAAGCATTGACATCACGAGACTAATGTAGTCACAATTATCTACGATCACCACACCATTACCCTTATCGGGCTTCATAATTCGAATATTCCCCATTTGACTCAAATTTTCCATTAATAAATACTCATCCTCTGTCATGTTAGTGCATGTTTTTTGCTTTTGCCTTTTAAAATACTGCCTTATATCAAATTCACACAATTTTTCAAACATGGCCACCATAAATTTCAAAGGCAGGTTGAAAACGCTAGGTTTGGCCAACTTCTGATTATTACCCATATCATTACAATTGTCAGTCTGCTCAAACAAAACCTTAAGATTCATTTTTCTCGTAAATAATTTCAAATCAATAAGTGAATCAACAAGGTTTGTGAATAAACTTCTGTCAGCTGGACCCCGTCTTCCTTGTTTTTTGGTTATATTGGTTGTGTACGCACTACTTTTGCTTCACTAGGTCACCTACAGTGGGGGGAGGGACTAGTGGTCCTGTGGTCCACTCATGCAGCTTATCTTCAGGTGCAAGCACATATTAATGTAAATAAGGTATCAGTCTAGTTTTCTGATTCTTAAATGGTGGATTATAGTATATCATATGAGTTCCTTTCACCATCTTTTGCATCTGTTAATAGCCTAATGCAGCTGTTAAACTCTTAGCACAAAGAAATCTAGACAAAGTTAAAAATAATTGAGGGACAATACCCCCAAAATAGGGACAAATTTCAAATATTGCTTTTATAAACAAACAGTTGCTAGAATAAAAGATCTCATTTTACCACACATTTTTCTGAAGGATATAAAGTCTGAAACTCAAATGTCTGTCATTAATTACTGAATTTAATCCTCGCTGATCTATCATAAAAATATGAGGCAAAAATCTGGACAGTCTATGAAAATCTGGAGAGTTGGGAGGTGTGTAGCCTAATTATCTTAAATGAAAACATAGAATACATTTCTGGCAAAACATCTGGATTGGATGCAGATATGAATACCAGACACAATTTAATTTTGCATATAGGTAAGAATACTGCCAGATCCCTTGATATCAACTTCTTCAAGTTAGTGAAACTAGCAGATGCTCAGTTGCACAGTATTACCTCCAAGATAATGATATGGAATATTTAAATCAGAATAAAGCTGTAAAAATAGTTGAGATAAATAATTAGTTATCTTTAGTCAAAATGCAGAGTTCTCTCTTTCAGCAACAAATACAGACCTTTTAAAAGACTCACAATTACTTGAAGTGAAGATGTTCAACTGTAAGAATATGAGAACAACTGGCGTCTGAAATATCAGATACCACTACTAACCTGGAAATGGTACTGAATACCATTTTTGCTAAGCTGAAAGGAACAGCATGTGAGGAAAGTCGGATGCTTTTTGTGTGACAGATATTATTTATTTATTTATTTAAGTATTTATTTATATTTGTTGACCGGGAGTGTCTGACTGGATGTAGGTCCATTTCCAGCAGAGGCCCGGGGAGAAAAGCTCCACAGTTAAAATAAACAGACAGTAGTTACATTGGATTACATAGCAATTAACAATTTACATAGCAATTACTTACAACACATTTACAGATGAAGAACATAGTACATCAGTAGACAACTGAATCTTTATCTGTGAAGTACATAACAGATATTAACAAATGTTAAAATAAGAAGTTCCTGCTGTATAATAAGTACTAGGCTTATGAGCATCTGAGCTTGCTATAATCAAGGTAGTTAGTGGAGTGGAAAGAAAGGTAGTGGTTGGATGGGGTGGGTGATATTAGAGTGGGAGTTGCAAGGGCATAGCCAGCATGTTTTTAGGTGCGGTTTTAATAAAGTTTTGAAGTGGGTGCATGATTGTATGGAGGTAATTGTGGGTGGGAGGGAGTTCCATAATTTGGCGCAAGAGAATACTGCTTCACCAGCAGAGTTATTGGCTTTAGTGATCTGCAAGTGATTTTTGTTGCTGGATCTTAGTGGTCTGGTGGTGCGATAGGGTTGGAGTAGATTCTAGAGGGATGGAACATTTAGTGGATGGTTTACTAGTTTGTGGGCGAGTGAGAGTTGATACCGTTGAAGGAGGTGAGGGAGTTCAAGCCAGCCCAGTTCAGCAAGTGAGAGACAGTGGTGACTACGGTAGGATGTCCCTGTGGCGAATTTGGTGATTTTGTTGTAGCAGGTCTCTAGCTTGTTTAGATCGCATTGCCTTAGGTTGGTATATATTGGAGAGGCATAAAGTAGGGTGGAGATAAGGTGGGAATTTGCTATTGAAATCTTTGCTGCTTTGGCGAGAAGTTGCTTATTTCTGTATAGTGCTCCTAACTTTTTGTGGACTTTTTTTATGGTCATGGATATGTGAATTTCAAATGTTAGTTTATTGTCTGTTTCCACTCCTAGCAATTTGGTGTGCTCAGTTGGGTATATAGTGGTGTTGTCTTTTGCTGTGATGTTAAAGTGAGAGTTGTTTTGAGTATGTTTGGTGGGTTGGAAGATGAGTGGTTTCATTTTGTTTGGGTTGAGTATTAATTGGGCATCAGATAACCAAGTTTCAACAGAGGAAAAGGCTTCCTGTGTGACTTTTTGCAGTTTGGGTAGGGACTGGGCTGAGCAGATGATGGTTGAGTCATCTCCGTATTGTATGAGTGTGCCATGTTAGCTGGCAGAGGCTAAATTATTGGTGAAAACAGGGAAGAGTAGGGGTCCAAGGATTGATCCTTGGGGAACCCCTATGGAGACAGGTAGTTAGGGAGATATGTCATTCTGCCATACAACGGATTGTTGGCGGTCAGGCAGGTAACTCTGAAAACCGTTGGTGACTGATTGTGAGAAGGATAGGTTATTGAGGACATAGATAAGTTGTTTGTGTGGGACCATGTCAAATGCTTTAGATAGGTCTAGGAAAGTAGCAGAGGAGAGATAGCCATTGTTTTTATGCTGAAGGATAGTGTTAGTAAAGGAGAGTAAGGCAGTGGTGGTGCTATGGTTTGGTCGGAAACCATGCTGAGTATTGGAAAGGAGGTTGTTAATAAGGAGGTAGTCTGAGACCTGAGAGTGTCTGCATCTCTCTAGTATTTTGGAGAGTGGAGAGAGAATAGCTATGGGGTGGTAATTGGTTAGTTCTGTGGAGGGTCCGCCTTTGTTGAGAGGAATTATATGTGATACTTTCCACAGTGTGGAAATTATTAGGAGTATCAAGTAACTCCAACCTCTGCAATAACCAGTCCAATTGTAATGAATGTTTTGAAGATGAAAGACCATGATTCTAATTTGTCCCCATCAATCTGGTTGATTCTAACAGTTGTCTAACATTAGATACAGATACAAACTCTATGCTGACTTACCATTTCAAATGTTGAGACAAGAAAATAATTGTGTGAATAATGTTGTTTTGTTCATCCTGCAAAATTAAAAGTTATTTGGAAAGATGTTTCCTTGACGTTTAACTCTATTCTAAAAGCTCACACTGAAATACATAGTGTGGGAAAAAGTAATCTGCAAAGTTTCCCTATATTTGTTCCAGTATGACTATGGTTTAGAAAATGCAAAAAGTTGCTCCAAGGCACCAACAGTCACTTGTAAAACCTAAAGGAAACCTTGTAGAAATGGCAACACAGTGCAGAAGTGCTTTTCTAATGTAAAACCTTTTACAATAGAAAAGCACTTCTGCGCTGTGTTGCCATTTCTACAAGGTTTCCTTTTGGTTTTACAATTGACTACAGTTTAGGCTAACAGAGATAGAGCAAAGCTTATACTGTATAGTGCAGGTATACTACAATGTAAAGTACTTAAGAATACCTACATGATGTTTCACTGTTCAGGTAGGAACAGGTAGATAGATACTGAGGAGATACCTGTGCTCAGGTGTAAATGGATCAGTGCCAAAAACCCACATGCTGAACACAGAAGAGCAAGTTAGTCAGTAGCAGAAGGCTGTGACCACATGCCTGCCAGGACAAACCTCACAAGAGTGCTATAACTTAACTTGCGCAGGTAGACCAAGTCAGAGCTAGCAAAAGCAGAGTGGCAGCAAGCGCTGCATAGCAGGACAAAAACTATGCTGCGGTCAAGCGCTCTGTAGTGTCCACACTGGTACATGTTGGTGGCATTAAAGGGGAGGGGAAGGGGTATAAGAAAGTAGGATATGGGGAAATATACCTAGCAGAGGTACACAAAGAAGGTTAGCATAAGAAAAAAATACTTGTGAGGAAGGCATACACCCCCCCATTATGTGTGTGTCAGGGGTGGCTCGTGCCATCGGACTGCCAGACTGTAGACCTCCCAGCAAAAAGATTCACATTTGTATTTGAAAAAAAAAAATAAACATGTAAAATATTTTGTTTGTTGAGTCTGACCGGCTCGCAAAGTCATGGAACTCGAACTGCACATGGTCATCGAGTTCCGGGTTTTGTTTAATTAATTTATTTATTTAATTTAGCAAACGACCATTTCTATCAGTCTCTAGACTGCTTTACAGGCAGTCTAGATATGAGAGAAGGCATCAGTGTGATGCCCAGACATCTATGCGTTTTTTAATCGCACAGTAAGTAGAAGGGGGTTCGGACTGCCACGTCCACAGTCACGTATGGTGACGTGAACGGCTGGATTGCTACTGATTAGTTCTCGCACTCTTCTCAAAAAAGAGAGCGAGAAACAATCAGTAGTAGCCTGTAGCACACTAACTAAGCACAGTACTTGTGCTACTGTTACGGAGTAGGACTATCATTGGTGAAACTAAAGTTAGATAGTTTTGAAGAAAATTCTCTTTTCTTTGTTTTTTTTTTTTTTTGGCTTGCTTCTGCTCTTTGCCTTGGTGGCTTGCTTACGAGCAGCTCAGAGTCACAGAGAGAGAGAGGAAGAAAGAAGATGCTCAAGATGGACACAGTCCCTATAAGTGAAGTAAAAAAAAAAGTTATTAAACTGAGGTAGATGCCGGACTCTGTACAGAACAGATGTCAATGTAATTTTTTTTTTTTGCAGTACTCGAATGCAGCAGTGAAAAATGAAATCTGCACTGTGTCTAGATAGATGATATCAGACTCGGTCTGTAAATAAATATTGCATTGCCGTGATCAGAAATTCACACAGATAAAGTGCTTATGTTCAAAACTCTCCCTATATGGTAGAGTGAGTGAGTGAGTGAGCATGTGTGTGTCTGAGAGATGAACTTGAGTCATTTACCAAAATGATTCCTGCTTTATATTTTTTTGACAGGCCAGGGCCCATCTCTAGATATGTTGAGTGTTATGTATGGACAGATGGATGGATTCAGAACTGCTGCTAGACAACCTGGCATCCTTATCTATTCCCTAAACTGCTGCCCCCGTGACTCAAAGTTGGTGAGCAAAAAGTAAAGAAAGAAAGAAAGGCCTAATTCAAAATATAAAAAAGCTCTTCTCTTCATCTGTATTGAGCAGCTTGCTACAGTTAAACTGCCACACAATGAGCATTTCAGCATTTCAGAAATGACTGCAAATACACTGTTGATATTCAGGTATGAAGCCACATTATCTTCATGGCTTCATAAGGCAATGCCAGTACTATATTTCTGCACTACTGGCACCCGACAATCGCACTGCCTAACCATTTCCACTGGGGTAGCTGGCTGCCCCCTTACCCACCCCCTAGTTACAGCTCTGTAAAGATGGATGGATATTTGTACTGATGAATAAATTGATAACTAGGTAAACAGACAGATAAACACAGATAAAGTATGGTTGCATATATGATATAATCAGTCCATTATGCCTTGCACATGTTTTACTATTTACACATTTTTTTCATTATGTTGCATACCCTTCTAACACTGTTTCTCTCTCTGTCCCTCTTTCTCTCAACCTGTCTCTCTGTGAAACGTACTTTTTCCATGCATTTATGTAAGTTACTGTCCAAATCCCATTTTCACTAAAAAAAAACATACTTGTATCTGATGGTGTGGAGAACACATTTCACTAAATATTAATTATACTATATTTGCTTAAGTAGTCTTCAAAGATTTTCAGTTATGTCCTTAATGAACAGCCATACTAGGATGCTGTAGTTAAAGTCTTAAACTCCATTCTTCGTAACACACATTTGGATCTCTGACAGCAGTCTGGACATCCATGACAGACTTCATTTTAAATATGGCTTATACTCTTCATCAAAAACAATAAGACAAGTCTATACACTTTTTGTGGACATAGTGCTAGAAAATTCAGCTTTCAAAGTCACTGACTGTAATCATGATTATTATACTATTTTTTAAGCTCAATGAAGTATGCCCCTGGGTCTGGCAAACGTCTCTCAATCTACACTGTGAACCATAGTACCTAAAGATATGAATAAGAATATGAATACCTTCTGTATGCTGGGGAATGTCTCGGTGATCTTATATGTTTTGATAATACAATAATTTGAACATAAAATGCCTCAGACAATGTGCTAACTAGTTATCATGATGATTTAATTGGCATTACTCTCTGTTGCTGATAAAAACTTATATCAATGAATGGTCTTCTGGTGTCAGTCCTTGGCAGTGATTTGTTTTCTCTGCATATCATTCCTGATCCAGAGAGAAAATTAGAAATGAATTGCACAAGAGAAAGATTTGAGTTCAGAGTAGTCTTGTACAAACAGTAAGACAGTGCATTTCAGGCAGCACATCGCATATTAGTCTTATGCTGTGTATGTTTGGATAGTGAAGAGTGATATACATTATTGCTGTCTGCACAATACTGCTGAATAAGTTGTAGTCATAGATAAATGCAAACTGTAGATGTACACAAAAACTGGCAAACTGTAGTGGCCAGTGCATTATGTTTTTCTCTTTATAAAGTCTTTACATCAATGTTTTTTCTGCTTCTACAGTAGTTTTTCTTTTTTTCACTTTTACCACAAAATCTTTTTAGAACTGAAATGCCTACATGTCAGAGCATCATAGCAGACTAGCCATTGTAAATTATGTTGAAATATAGACGAAAGAGGAACAGAGAGTTTGCTGCATGATATTACAGTGAAAAATGCTGAGTCACATAGTGCCATTCTGTAGCCACTAAGCTACCCACCATGAATACGTGTGTGTGTGTGTGTGTGTGTGTGTGTGTGTGTGTGTGTGTGTGTGTGTGTGTGTGTGCGTGTAATGCCGCAGTTACATATAGCTGGTGGCTAGAGAGAACTCAGGAGCTAGACTCAAACCCTGAGCCTTCAGATGCAGGTAGCTACAACTTAGCTTCCCTACCCACCACCACTTGCGAAATGTTGTATTGTTCCTTATAATGTTTGTGGTTTTCAGGATTTTGAATTCACTAAATAATGACAGGCATTTGAATTTCAGACTTCATATTCTTCAGAAAGTACAGGGTAACACAAAACCCTTTATTCTAGCAATTTTCTGTTTATATGATCAATATTTGAAAATTGTCCCTATTTTTGCGGCTGTATAGTGGCTTTGACCAGGTTTTTTGTGCTAAGAGGTTGACAGCTATGGTGAGAACTGAATTCACTGAATATGTTTGGAGGCTGTATTCCCCCATTATTGTCTTTGTCTAGGTGTTTTGTGCTAAGAGGTTAAAAGCTGTTGTGAGAACTGAATTCACTAAATGATAGCCATTTAAGCTTCAGTCTGTCTTTCAAGAAACAGCTGATTTGATATTGTGGTATGTTGCTCTGACTGTAGTGCACAGGGTCCTGACGCCTGGGTTCAAGGTTTGGCAGTGAAATGCATGGTTGTAATGCAACATTTTATTCTAGCAACTTTCCAAGATTATACAAGCAATGTTTAAAATATGTCCCTAGTTTTTGGGCTTTTGCCCCCCCCCCCCCATAAATTTTGGCTTTTCCAGATTTCTTGTGCTTCAAAGCTGACACAGTTGAGTGTTGAGTGGATTTTACAAGGAGCTGAGAACTTGAAGAGAAGTTTAGTGCTGCTTATGCTAAATCTGCTTGCATTGTTAATAGCACAACAGGTAGTGTACTTGCTTTTGATGTAGAAGGCTGTGGGATCTACTTCCACAATATACAGATGCATTGCTGATACTCTACTATGTTGTACTTTTAAAAGGGGTAGATGCTGAAGTCCTGAGAATGTTCTCTTTGGAGGAGATACCTAGTAACGATTAACTTGTTATCAGTTTGCCATCCATTCCATATTGCAATATTACTAGCTTATTTTTTTTTTTTTATTGTAACATAGGCAATTTATTCCTCAAGGGCAACAGGCACTTTATTTGTAGATGAAACAATGAAATGTAAAGTTGTTTGCTGGCAGCAACCTCTTCATTTAGTTACAGATCTCTTTAATGTGGAATTATTTAGATGACTTTTACTTCTGCAGAGACTGTACATATTTACTGACACTGGTGGATTTTAAAGGTTTGAGCAGACTTTTATGATGGAAATGTTATCAATTGGGCAGTTTTGTCATTAATGGTGCATGCATTTTGTTTCATTGTTTACTGGAAAAAATGTTCAAAACAATAGATTTAAAAGCCCTGTAACAACTGCACTGTATTATACAAGGAATACAATTTAATACAATTGGGAAGGTGTATCAAAGAACACATATATGTTTCCTGTGCAAGGGACCTATGATTTGAAAACAGCCCATAGTTAATCTTTATCTACCACTGGCCAGATGTATTTTCTTTGAATGTGGGTTTCAATGCTGTTTCAATGAATGTGAGTTTCAAGGGCAGAGAAGTTTTAATGCTAAGTCTATTTTCATTGTGAGACTGCATTGCTTTGTTTAGCAGATGTCTATTAGTGTTAGTGTTTGTGCTGTAAAATGTAAAATAAAATGTTTAAATGAAATCCAAATCATCATAGAAGTAAAGCAGTATGCACATTATAGTGTTTATGGCAAATGGCGTAAAATAGCCAAGTAATGGGACATTGGAATAGCTGCGGGGGTGAGGCCCCATTCCACCATGATTTTGTGAGGGGGGAAGGGCAGCAAACTTAGACAGCCCTGGCTGAACTATACCACTCAACTGTCCATATTATTGCATAATTAATAGATTTTTGCTTCTTATTTTTGGTTTGTTCCTCATAAAATTTGTGGTTTTCTGGCAAATCATTTAGGAATGAAGTCACTAAATAATGACAGACATTGAGTTTCAGACTTCATGCCCTTCAAAAAATTCATACTAATGGAAGACATACTATTATATTAACTTTTTAAGTTCATAAGAGCAATATTTTAAAATGTTCCTTATTTTGGGGTCTTTGCCCACTTCTGTTTATGCCTTTGTCCATATTTCTTGCTCTGAGGTTGAGAGGTATGATAAATGTGTCAGGACCATCACCGTCAGCCAGAGACATTTCAAATTGTGACATACTTGTTGCACCCCACTCCCCCACATAGTGACTCTGGATGTGTCCAAGCAAGGCAAGGAGCATTTATGCAGTGTAAATGTGCAGAGTATCCCCCCCATCCAAGGTAGGCACAAGTACTTCAGTGGCTTTTCATCTGTCTTTGATTTTGCAGAATGTTCCGGTTTTCTGTCATATTTTTATACTGTTGATTTATGCTTCTTCTTATTCAGAAAATGTACATCATTGCAATGCCTGTTGCTCTGTGTTTAAGTAGCAATGCTTTAATGACCATCAGATAAGCTTGTCTGAGACTGTAATATGCAAGTAAGCTGTAATTGGCATACTGTTAAATAATTAAAAACATTGAAAGCCTTTTTGTTGTTGTCATGCAGAGAATATTTACATAACTAGATAGCATATAAGCCTTAGGTATTAAACTGCATATGACAGTATTTGTAATAAAAGACAGGATTACAGTATTTTCGGAAGCTCATTACATTTCTTGGAAACTTGCAGCCATCTTTGCAGGCTTTACCTGTAAACTAAACAGAATGCCAATCTATCATGTGCGGTCCATAATCTGTGCAGTAATCCAATCCTTTAAGCAATTTATCTTGTGCTTGTTTGTTTGTTGCTCATTTTTTACTTTGATCATATTTTCCCCATGAAACAAGTAGATAGTTGTTGTCAGGCAGCAGGTCTTTTTTGATAAGAAACATTTTGTTTTTTATACTTGATTTTTACTGGCATTCCAGTAATGTATTTAAAAATAATTTATTTTTTCATGCCTCGCAACCTTTTTGTTTCCATCTAGATATTAAGTAAGCTGTCATGTAGCCAACACATTGAAACATTTTTTTTCTTCTACACTTCATTTATCTTGATTGAATTGAAATAATGACTGTTTGGCAGTGGCACCCATGGCAGCGTATTATATTAAAGTCCCAGTTTTTGCAGTTTTTAGCATAGCTCCACCCCTTTCTAGTTGACAACACCCTTCCAATTGGCCCCACCCACTCAGCTGTCTCCTGCAGACCCACTTTGATTTGAAGTCACCAGCCGGCACTGGTGTGTGTGTGTGTGTGTGTGTGTGTGTGTGTGTGTGTGTGTGTGTGTGTGTGTGGGTGTGTGTGTGTGTGTGTGTGTGTGTATGTGTGTCTATATATATAATATATATATATATATATATATATATATATAGAGAGAAAGATAACTATATATATATATATATATATATATATATAAAACTAGATATAGACATATATATATATATATATATATATATATATATATATATGTATTATGCAAACACTACATATAATAGAACCTTCATAATACTGAACATTTTTATTGCTGACATAAGCGATTGAAAACTCATTTGATTGCTTATCCCAGTGTTACTTTGTGGGAGGACACAAAACAACAGGGAGTGGGAATTTGCCCTTTCCCCTTTGTTATGCAGTCTTGGAATTGATATATATAAATAATAGGAGGTGACATGGAGTGCATAGGGGCTTGTCCTCTACAAAAAAAAAAAATGAGTTTCTTTTTTGTTTATTATTATTTTCAATTTTAGTCCATTTGGATCAATGTTTTGTCATTCAATGTTTTTGTAGTTCAATAATTTGAAGCATATCCATATAAATAGATGTCAAAAGTTAAAAGGTTAAACAAACAATTCAGTTAAAACTGCAAGAAAGACTCAGCCAAGCAAATATTTTCACTGTGTAACACTTTAAATCTCCTGTACTGGAGGCCCAAGAGATATATGCAAATAACCCCTTAAGGACATAACGGTGTTTCAGCTACATAAGGGGAGGTTTCTGTTTTGTTCAATGTGATGCAGTCTTGGAGTTGGAATATGTAAGTAGTGGGTGGTGTTGGAGGTGCAGCACCCCACGTGGGGGATGCAGGGGGGGCTTGCCCCCCTGCTTACAACAGTTTATTTTGTTTTCTTTTCTTTTTTTTGTTTTTTATCCATAGTCAAAGTTTTTTAACTTCAAACAGGATGGTTCGAACATTCCGTGTTCGAAGTTACCAAACTTCGACTATGTGATATATATATATATATCAGAAGCTCAAAATCTCAAGTTTTCAGAAACTCGAAATTCATATTGTCGAGACAATATGATTGAGTTTCCAAAAACTCGAAGTTTTTGAATGGCGGTACAGTGCGGATCAGGAAATGTAACCTTTTCCCACTGTAATGGGATCTCAAAGTCAGTACATATAATATGCACAGGGTGTGGGGCAGCGCAACATAGAAAAAAGGTAGATTTTGGTTGTTTTTTGAAGTTTGAGTTTTTGGAAATTTGATCATATCATCTCAACAGTATGAATTTCGAGTTTCTGAAATCTCGAGCTTCTGACATAGACTCATATACTGTGTAAATATATATATATATATATATATATAATATATATATATATATATATATAATATATATATATATATATATATATATATATATATATATAGATAGATAGATAGATATATATATATATATATATATATATATATATATATATATATATATATATATATATATATATATATCGGTATAATATCCGCAGTGGTACAGCGGTAGCATTGTTACCTCACAGCAAGAGGTTTTCCTGTTCGATACTCGGCTGCAGTGCCTTCTGTGTGGAGTCTGCATGTCCTCCTCGCGGTCGAGTGGCCTCCGAAAGACATGTGTGAATGGGTGTGCCTTCGCTGAAGGTTGGGCATCGGGCTGGCAACATAGCACCATAAAAATCGACTGCCAATCATTAGCAGACCGGAGTTCCGCTGTGGCGACCCTTAACCGGGAAAAGCCGAAAAGACAAATAACATGATCAACCCTTTTTTCCCACTTTTTCTACATGGGTTGGGATGTCACATCAGCTGCTGCCATCTCTTGTTTCAGTCTCACTTTCCCACCTTCTTTGACAGTTATGCCTGACTGTTGCAGCTTTTCTCTTACATACATCTCTTTGCTGGATACCCTCATTTCTTCTTGCCTTCTTCCTTTCAGCCCTAAATTTTCTTTATCAGTTTGTCTTCTGCTTTTCTGCACATCTGAACCACTGTAATCTGTTCTGTTTGACTTTCTCTGCAATTGGAGCTACTTGGGCTTCTTCTCTGATGTCCTCATTTCTTCGTATGTCCCGCAGTGTGCATCTTACCACCCTTCTTAGGCACTTCATTTCCATCACCTCTAGCTTCCTCATCTGCTCTGCCTTCCCTTCCCAGGTTTCTATACCATGCAGTAGTACTGGTCACACCACTTTTTTTACATCTTACTTTTCAGCTTCTTTGGCATTCTTCTGTCAGGCATTACCCCTAACACTATGTTCTAGTTGGCTGCAGCCCCTCTGACTCTAGCTTTGACCTCATAACTCAGACTTCCCTTCTCCTCAATGATCCCTCCCAGATACCTGAAGCTGTTAACTAGTTCTACTATTTTTCCTTTGGTCTCAGTTCTCAACTTCCCCTTATTTTACTCATTTGACACCACTACAGCTGTCTTATCTGTACTCAGTTTCATCCCACATGCCTTCAGTTTTGCATTCCATTCCCCTGTCCTTTAGTGAAGTTCTTGCTCAGAGTCTGCCTGTAATGCCACATTGTTTGCATACAGCAACTTTGTTGATTTCTTCTGTCCAACCGGTTTGTTATGTAGTTCATCACCAGTATGAACAGCAGTGGGCTCATAGCTGAATCCTGATGCCCCTCTGTGAGACCGAACACTTATACTTCTGTTATTGGGTCCTTGTACATAATGTGCACTAATCCTACCAATGTATCTGGGACTTCAAACCATCATAAGACTGCCCAGATCAGCTTTCTTGAGACCTTTTCATATACTATCTCCAAGTCTAGGAATAGCCAACTGGACTCTTTCCTCATCTCTAGATTTTTCTATACTGTTTCTCTCACTACAAACTTTGGGTCAGTTGTGCTGCATCCTGATATGAATCTGAACTGCTCTTCTCCTATCTTACTTTGTACTACTCTGCATATTCATTTATCAATTACCCTCTCCAGAACTTTCCCGCAATGTGACCGGAGTTTAATACCCCTATATTGCCCACAGTTGTGAATGAAACCTTTGTTCTTGTACACTGGCACTAGTATGTTTATTCTCCAGTCATTTGGGATATGCCTTTCTCTCTGTACTGCTATGAGTACCCTCAGGATTAATTTCTTCCTGACTTACTGAAGATCTTTATCATATCTGCTGTGATGTCATATCAGCCGCATGCTTTCTCTGAATTCAATCTGCTGTGATGTCATATCAGCCACATGCTTTCTATCATATCTGCTGTGATGTCATATCAGCCGCATGCTTTCTTTGAATTCAATCTGCTGTGATGTCATATCAGCCGCATGCTTTCTCTGAATTCAATCTGCTGTGATGTCATATCAGCCGCATGCTTTCTCTGAATTCAATCTATTGTGATGTCGTATCAGCCAGATGCTTTCTCTGAATTAATTTTCCTTACTGCTGTTCTTGCTTGTTTTTTATCATATCTGCTGTGATGTCATATCAGCCGCATGCTTTCTCTGAATTCATTTTCCTTACTGCTGTTCTTGCTTGTTTTTTATCATATCTGCTGTGATGTCATATCAGCCGCATGCTTTCTCTGAATTCATTTTCCTTACTGCTGTTCTTGCTTGTTTTTTATCATATCTGCTGTGATGTCATATCAGCCGCATGCTTTCTCTGAATTCATTTTCCTTACTGCTATTCTTACTTCTTCTAAGGTGGGCTCCTGTTCTTCTCTTATTGTAGGCTGTGTCTGGGGCAGTACAATTTCTGAGGGGTTTTCTTCATTCAGAAGCTGCTGGAAATACTCCTTCCATCTGCCTTTGATGTCCTGGGGAGTGGTGAGCAGGTTATTGCTGGTATCCCTTATGAAGGGTGTCTGACTATCTTCTTTATCTTTTTGTCTTTGCCTTGCAATCTGATAAAGTTTCTTTATGCCATTTACTGAGTCACTTTCCAGAAGCTAGTAGAGGGCCTCTGATGCCTTGTTCATGCTATTTTAATTGCTCTCTTAGCTTCTTTTTTATTAGCCAACCAGTAGTCCTTCCTAGACTGGTCCATCTTTTCTATCTCCCACTTTTTCCTGCATGCCTTTTTTTGATGACTTCTTGGACTTCTGCATTCCACTACCAACTTTCCTTATGTACCGTGCTTCCATACCTAGCTCAGACACATATCTGTCCTATAGTCCTCACACATGCTGTTTTCAGGTGCTGACATTCTTCTTCATCTCCACCTATTTCCTCATCTTCCTGAGGTGCCAGAGCCCTGAGTAATTCCTTGAACTCTTGTGCTTTCTATTTACTCAACTTCGAGGTCTTTAGCCAAGTCTCCACTGACCTTAGAACCTTCTCTGTCCATTGCTTGTAGTTGATTCTGTCAATCAGTGGTTTATGCTGTGGGCCGACTGTTTCACTAGAATTGACTTTGCAGTCATTGATCCTACTCCAGTGCCCTTTCCTTACTAGGAGGAAGTTTACCTGAGTTACGGTTGTATGTGATCTTGTGAAAGTCTCTCATGTTGAAATATGGGTTGGCCACCATAAAGTCATTTGCTAGACAGAAGACTAGAATATCCTCCCCTTCTTTATTCCTGTTGCCTTTCCCATGTGAAATCCAAGCAGTCATCATATCCTATTCTGTTTGTCCCACTGAGTGCATTCAAGATCTCCATTATCAACACTCATCTTGTTCTGCTTCATCTAGTAGGTCCTGTAACTCATCTAGTAGGTCCTGTAACTGCTGCCTGAATGCCCTCTTTTCCTCACTATCACAACCCTGCTGTGGTGCATATGCTGAGATTATGAACAGTGCCCTGTTCTTGCACTTAGTCTCATTGCCATGAGTCTGTCACTAATTCTGATGACATCCCTCACTGCCTTCTGAAGCCTCTCCCACCACAATTCCCACACCATTTCTAGTCTGTCCTCCTCCTGAGTAATAGACTCTTCATCTCAAGCCAAGTGACTTTGCTGCACTGCCCTCCATCTTGTCTCCTGAATACAGAAATGTCCAGCTTCCCTCTTGCCATCATATCACTCACTTCCAGGCTTCATCCTGTCAATGAACCTGTATTGAGTTTAGCAATCCTTTGTCTGGCAGGTGGACTGATGTTATATCTAGCTTTTGCTCAATAAAGATACCCAAGGTAACCCAAACTCGGCAACTGCACACTGGCCTGCCAGTAGCTTATTGAGTAATGGCTGCTAGGCTTTATGGCACACATACACTGGCCAAGAGGGGAACATAGACCCATCCCACCATCAGTACGGGTCCCTGGCATAGGTTGGAGTAATGCATCCTCATCCCACTTAGCACTTTTAATCACCCATGCTCATTTTTTGGCAATGTTAGTAAATGTGACTAAATTGCATAGAATCAAATTTTTGCACCATCAAGTGAGTAGCCCTGACGTGATGCACAGTCTGAGATCCATGTTCTGCTACCTACAGGATACTATGCTCTGCAGTTGTTGCCCAAAATGGTTGGTCAATACAACTGTTCCCCGATAGGCACACTAGACTATGCTGCTGCCCACAACTACATTCTTGGATGAATTTGAGGTGGAAACACTCATCATTTTTTGAGGGGTGAGAGGGACCCAAAAGAGACTTAGGGAGAACATGTAAATTCCATACATTTATTTACTGGAGGACAGGATTGAACCTTGTACCTTGTGCATTAGAGATTAACACTTTAACCATTATGGCAACTATTTATATGTAGACAGAGAAAGAAGAGATGATAGGAAGGCTGATAGGATAATAGGGCAAGAAAAGGAAATTTGGGAAAGGGTAGGCGATAGGGCTCACAAAGAAACATAAGACAGTACAGACAACCAAGAGTGAGTGTGTACACATTAGGAAGGAAGACAAAGGCTAGGAAAAAAGGAAAAATAGATAACAGACAAATTGTGATAGGGAGGAGTGGAGAATGTACAAGGGATGACTTATGGCACAATTGGATGGGGATGCAGCTCTCTGGGGATAAGAGGTGGTAAAGGTTACATGCCAGCTGCTAGCTGGTCCAGAGGATAATCAGATGAGCCAGTAAATGGAACACAAAAGTTGGAGGAGGCCAGTGATAGGGATCAAATTTCCTCTGGTGGCCTGTTGGCATGGGGCCATCAGTCAAGTAAATCAGAGGTCTGCTCCCTAACCAGTGTTTGCCACTTGCATCAATCTTTAGGACCTGACACCAGAGCTCAAGACACCAGTATGATGAGCTGTGGCTACAACGCTCACCAGTCCTGTGGCTTCAGGCAGTAGCTTAGGCAGATCACATTAGGCATCTACATTTTTAAATGATTCTAGTTATTCTCGCTAAGGGTAATATATATAATTATCGACCATGGGATGGGTAAAGCCAATCTAACACCAAAAAGGATAGGTTAATTCAAGCATCAAAAGGGAAATTGACTAGGCTTAAAATGGCCCACCAAGGGTAGCTGGGCTGGTACTTACCTATGAACCTATGAAATTATAAATGAACCCAAACATGGTCCTAGCAGCCAATCCCAGAAATGGCTGAGTTGAGACAAAGAACATGATTTTGCTCTCCTTAGCACACTTGGGAAGTACTTTCTATGGAAGCACAAGCACTGACAGCCATTGAATTGAGTTTCCAGGCGACAAAATGGCAGCCTGTGATGCACTCAGGAACAGAGATTTCTGAATCATGAGCACAGCGACGTAGTATCACTGTGGAAAAATACACCTAGCGCCATACTGCACATAGAAGCATGCACAACGTACTGTAGACATGAACTAGACCGTAGCTGTTCTTCATGTCTTCCTTGCACTTCAGCTGAATATAACAATTTATAGACATCCGTGGACACCAGCCTTATTTGCATGCTTATGACATAAACTACGATAATGTGGTTTTCAGACACGATGCCATTTTAGATGCCAAACACTGCAATGAAAAAATATTAGTAGCATTTAAGTGGCTTGAAATATCTTTCTGGTGGCAGACACACAGCATTTTAACAGGAGACACTCCAGAAGAGGTACACTATGTTCTTGCAGTAATTTAGTAAGAACTGTTTCTCTAGTTTGTTGTACATCTGAGACTTTGCAATAGAACATATTTAAAAGTGCTGATCAGAGCTGTGGTTACCAGCATCTTTTATCTGCAGATATAGATTGTGATGAATCTATGGAGTTGTGTATGTGTTCTGTAGCATTTAGAAAGCAGCCTAAACTATCTCAACCATCTATCCTTGTACTATCTCGCTTGTCCTTCAAAAAGGTAAAAGAGGTGCAGTATTCACATGCTGGGGGACTACTGTAGTGGGCCACCACATATGCAGCCTTGTCAGCAGAGCACTGCTATCCACTGTTGAACATGATCCCCAAGATGACCCTAGCATGCTGTCTGTGAAGCCCATCCTTAATTTGTATACTTTTATTGGCCTCTTTATGGCAGCTACTCCGGCTGTGTATGTGCACGTCTTCTCAAGCAATCACCCAATATAAGTACCAGTAAGATCCTAAATGCACATTGAAGTACATGGCAATAACTGAAGGTGCATACAATGACTTCCTTTATTAGCACAGATTAAGACCTCACTTACTAGTGCCTCAGGTTCCCTACCTTCAAAGTACATGAAATAACCTTATAACAAGCTTTCTGTACTATAAAATTCAAAATAGTATCCAATAAAATGGGAAAATGTGCATAATCAATTCATTTATTCATAATTAACAAAAATATATCAGATACTTCATATTTAAAACGCTTTTTAAGCCTCAGAGTTGTACATCTTTGTATAAAAACATAAAGCAAGCTTTCTTTCTTAGTCGAATATTAGAAGCATTCAGATATAATCCAGGATTAATAAAATAATACACAATAAAAACTCTTAATGATTTAGGTTCTGCATTATATACCAATAGGTAGCTACTAGACTAATCACAATAACATATCTTATGTCCCTAATACGCTCCTCTATGTGGACAAAAGCTTAGCTACCAATGTAATAATACCCTATAGGCTGAATTTATACAGGCCAGTAGGTTATGTTCAGAAGAAAAGGAGTTTCAAAGTAAAGGTCAAAAAATAACTTTGAGACTTAGCTAGAAGGGGGTTTCCCTAGAGGTGTTCCTACCCTTGTCTAGCCCTGCATTGCTGTATATATGTTTGGCATCCCACTGTTTATAATTGGCAGCCCACTGTACCTAACAGTAACCAGCCTATAGCAATGATGTTGCTTTCATAGTTCACTTTGTGTCCTCAAGAGAAGGAAGAGGGTAGAGACTAGACAACTTCAGCAAACTGAGAATGATGTCATGCTACAAGCAATGAGGACCAATGGTGGCACCTGTTGGGGAGGGAGTGTGCTCACCAGCCTCTGTGGGAGACAGTGGTGCACACCATCAATGCTTTTGGTGGGGAGATCTCACAGCGCAGTTGTGTTGGAGCAACATTACTGACATTAACAGGTGGGCCTGCAACAAGGCATGCAGCAAAGTGGCAGAGTGATTATCCACTGGAATCAGCCACATTCCACAGCAAGTCTAACTGACGAACAGGAGGAGATCCCAGTGTCCCGAACAGGAGGAGATCCTAGTGTCCCGAACCTAGTGTCCTCAATAGAGATGATGAAGGCACAGGTATCATAGTTAGGGGAGTGGACACAGGTTCCGTACTGGTTAAACCTCATGTATGTCAAAGTGAGATGTACCACATCAGTAACCACAAAGAATGAGGTATACAGCAACTGTGCACATACAGTGTAGGCAGCCCACATATACCACTGCGTATACTTCCAGTAGGATTATCAGGTGTTCAGCCACAAAGGAATGACAACAAAAGTATGTGTCTGGTCTACATCCGCATTGTAATGACTACTGTTTGCATAGACACCACAAGGCTTCACATGTAGCATGTGTATGCGGATTCACTTTGTTCTATGTTTCATTGTGTATTCACACATTAGACCACTACTTTGGGGACACCACTATAGGCCAGGACAGGATAAGCTCATGTTAACACCTATGCAGAGTCTGATAATGATCCAGATCAAGTCACCATCAGCTGACAGACACAGGGACTATCTGTCTCCCTCCTGGGTGGTCCTTCCTTTATTATCCAGTGTGAATGTGCAGTCTCTCCCACACCTGAGCTAGAAGCCATATAGCATGACCATTCTCTATCCTTACCATGGAGATTTCTATGACTAAAAGCACCAGCAGTACTTCTCATGAGATTGTAGCAGCAGAGGACCACACCGCATCCAATATGGGTATGTGCGTACTTTATGGCAGCCTAGCAGGACATCCCAGTACCATCATATGGCAGCAGAGGACAGCTCTGTATCCAATGTGGATATGCATACTGTATGGCAGCCTACTAGGATGCACCAGTGCCATCATATGGCAGCAGAGGACAGCACTGTAGCCAGTGTGGGTATGTGTACTATATAGCAGCCTAGCAGGAGGTCCCAGTGCCATCATATGCCACAGCCAGCCTCTGATGTTCAAGTGTTACCAGGGATAAATCAGCAGACGTGCAAGGCTATCATATGAGCATAACCTGCTGTTACCCATGTTGACATAGAGACAATTGCTGTTTTGTGTGTCTTCCAGAAAGATATTACCCCACAAACCCGCATTGCCAGTGCCTCTGTGAAACCATGGACTTTGGAGATAGTGCCAAACTAGGTCTCATAAGGACTATGGCAGTGCATGTCACGGCCATATCCACTTTCTTGCAGAGGACAGCAAGTACTATTATCACTCCACATCCCACAGTGAAGCCGTTAGTTATGGATGGATGCATACACTGGGTGGTCATGTTAGGAGGCCATCATAAGATACACAGTATGCACCTGTAAGACTTGAGGTACCATACCATGCCACCTAATATTTTAGGCAACAGTGACTGCCAGCATCCATGACCAAGGCACCTCACCAGCACACTCCAGACAGATCCCATTCTTGTTGTAGTACAAAATACCTGTAATTGTGGGCCTTTAGTCTCACCATATCAGGCATGGCAGTGACACCACACCATTGTCATGTAGTATATTTCTTCCTAGGCACAAGAGGACTTTGTCTGTGACACTGAGTATCACTCACTGCAAGGCATTGTACCACCTCTTGGGTATGCTTCTTCATAATCATATTATATAGTGTGCAGTATACTAAAATCAGCTAAAATCTACCAGGGGCATATTGCACTGTCACCCAGATATGTTCAGGCAGCAGAACTGGGCATTTAGCAGGGCAAATACCTGCACAGCAAAATTTCAGTTTGTGCTTCGGTGGTATCACACTGCAGTTCAGCCATACTGTATGAGTCCTGTAAGGGCATCATCAACCATGGCTGCAGTGGTTATCCTGCATTAGCTACGTCCAGTAGCAACATATGCAGGTAGGACATCTGTACACACTGTCTGTGGCTGTCAACATGTCAGATTAGCAGGATGCTTGCACTTACTAACCTGGTGACCCCGTAGAATTTTACTATAAGAAGCAGCCATGTAGATTCCTTACATGTCATATATGGGAATCCTGGGCAATGCCAGGCAACAGTGCAAGCTCATTTGTTATCAGCACATGAATGGTATTCTTTCTTATTCACACACTGCTACACACAGACACAATTTGAGGCCTGTATTGCCATATGTGTATAATGTCTAGCATTCAGTGCTTCAGGAAGGCAGACAATGTCATAGAAGCCATGCATGATGGAGGCTCTCCTCCCTTCTGTGATTTGGAACCTGATATGCTCATCTCCAAATAAAAGTAATATACTGAGAAATGTACTGAGTGCTCTGCAGGGTGACACCTCTAATATATCCATTGTGTCCCTTGTTTGTCTCCAACCAGTCCTTGTAACTAGTATAGTAAGAGACACACATAACATAGTGACCACTGTTACAGGAAGTCCATGCATTCCATAGGGTCTTGTTTATGGGCCATTCATATTAGCCAGTGTCCTTATAATATGTCATTTCACCTAAAAACAGTCAGTCAGTTGCTGGTCACTTAGGTGGTGACACATCACATGTTGCTAGTAATGTTTTTGATAACACTGTCTTTTGCCACGTTGCACGCCTAGAAAGGAGAGAGTGTTACTTACTGAAATAAGAGCTGCTTCACAAAGTCTATTGCTGCTGCTGCTGCAAGCAAATATCTTTTGTTGTTGCAACTCTATAAATTCCTGTGTGCTTTATGATCTTCTAGGAATGTGCAAATAGCTGCATGCCTTTGGCTAACTATGAGTACAAATTGCTTCCTGGTTCCAAAATAGCCTATTTGCATATCATTATGCATCCATTAAATTGTGTGTCTTCATTTGTGTGACACTATATGATTATTTGTGTAAACCTATTCCCACTCTCCTTATTTGCTGCTCCATAGCACTAGCTGGTACAATGAATCGCACTCTGCACACGTGTCATGCCATCCTGCATACCATGAATACTATCTGTATGATCATTATCTTCAATTAACCATATTTCAAATTTTTTATGTCAAGGTTGCTCCTTATAACACGTTTTATATATTATTTGCACATGTTTTCTTTAATTATATAGCATATAATAATTATAAACAAATCTGCCGTGTCATTCTCTTTACAGTGGATTTGATTGTTGTAATAATCAGCTCTGAATAAAGTTATTACCTGAAATACAGTGTATTAATTCAGTGTTATCCAAATGCAAAGTTATAGAAGAGAAAATGTAGTAACTTCTTCAGAATAAAACACAAGTTTCCAAAGTTAATTTAAATAATTAATTCAATCACATAGTGTTTAAATTAATTAAAAACGTCACAACTAGGCTAACTTCACAGAAACATTAAAGCTACAAACACAGCTTAAAATTCTGAATTCCTATCTATCAACTTTAAAATTTCATTGTGTTTATAAAATATAAAACCTGCTTATAATAAATATAATGAATATAATGAATCTGTATATTTAATTCAATGCATATAAAAAATTCATACGAAAACAATACAATGTATGAACAATTAGTAATTTAGTTTTGAGGGTGTATTGTATTGTTTTGAATTAATTATTTAAATTAACTTTGGAAGCTTGTGTTTTATTCTGAAGAAGTTGCTACATTTTGGCAACGAAAAGCGCTTAAATAAACTTATTTAGTCTACATGCTTACTACGTCTTGTGGGCTCTTTGTGCTCAGTGTCTTTGCTGGTTACTTTTAGAGTTTTTTACAGTGTTTATTATATTTCTCAGTTTGTCTGTAATAGAAGAGAAGCTATGCTTTATGTCAAAAAGCGTAGCATTATTTATACACAGGAAACGCATTCAAATGACAAAGATATCAAAAATATTGAAACAAAATAGAAAATGATCAGTAATATGATTATAACAATTCTTCTACAAAAAAATAAAATATAGTTAGTAATAAAAATGATACCACTGACAAAATAAATAACTAGCTATGAGGGTCAGGAATAGTTCATTTGTTATTACGACAGCAGACAATTTATTGTGGGTTCTGTATATGCACATTTTACAAGTTAGAGCACACTTTTGGAAACCATACAGCCATGCAGATTCTAGTTGATGAATCAGTTAAATTTTGTGGAGAATTGGAATGAAATTCAACTCACACTGGGATTATTGTCTTATAAAGTTAGCAATGGCAGGTTTCTTAAAATGTTTATTAATGAAGAGGCATTAGTTGACATCTGGATAATGAAACATCAGCCTGATATAAGGACACCCCTGGATAATGAAACATCAGCCTGATATAAGGACACCCCTGGATAATGAAACATCAGCCTGATATAAGGACACCCTGGATAATGAAACATCAGCCTGATATAAGGACACCCTGGATAATGAAACATCAGCCTGATATAAGGACACCCCTGGATAATGAAACATCAGCCTGATATAAGGACACCCCTGGATAATGAAACATCAGCCTGATATAAGGACACCCCTGGATAATGAAACATCAGCCTGATATAAGGACACCCCTGGATAATGAAACATCAGCCTGATATAAGGACACCCCTGGATAATGAAACATCAGCCTGATATAAGGACACCCCTGGATAATGAAACATCAGCCTGATATAAGGACACCCCTGGATAATGAAACATCAGCCTGATATAAGGACACCCCTGGATAATGAAACATCAGCCTGATATAAGGACACCCCTGGATAATGAAACATCAGCCTGATATAAGGACACCCCTGACATAAAATAGCTGCTAGGATTGATTTTCTTTTTTACATCATTAGATATAACATTAGAAATTTGTAAAAATTATTTTATCCTTTTGCCTTATTTACATCCTATGCACTTCAATGTTTCAATATTAACTAATGCGCTGATTCAAATAATAAGTTTTTTTCCTCTGAGGTACTTCTAAAATATTCTAATTTGCATATCAAGAAAGTTATATCTAACTAATGGCACACCACTGAATTCAGGAAATTTACTTAATTCAAAATTCAGTGACTTCAAAGCTTATAATATATATGAAGTGAAGGCTTTTATAAAGCCCATGCAAAAATCGTTAATAATTCTAGTGAAAAACAGCAGCCCCATTGGCATAGAGGTATAAAACCCTGAGTGCAACCCAGACAGCCCAAATTTATATATAAGCTCTGGCACCTGCTGGAGCTGTCTCTGAAGAATGGAGAAGTGATGTAGATTGACCTTCTTTGGGGTGATGGGGCTCTCATGAGGATGCTTCTCCCTATAGTAGATTCCCAGTGCAGATGGAATATCCAGTGAAAGCACTGACTTCAACAGAGCAGAGCAGTCTTGAACAGTTATGTTACCTGCAGAAGTGGTGACTTTCTTCACAGAAGTCCATTTGATGCCGAATCCTTGGGCAGTTTACAGGCATATGCAGAGGAGTTAGGACCTTAAAGCCACAAAATAACCTAGCTTCTAATGGGTAATGACTTTGACCTCACTGATCTGCTCTCACCCCTACGAGAGATGAATGGGGAACAAATGGGCTGCATGGAGCTGTTTTAAGAAGGTGCTTCATGGTCACAGCAGGGGGGACACTATTGGGGGTACAGGGAGGCAAGTGCATCCAGTGTGAAAGTGTGTTCCCCAGTCTCTTGCCTGGTTGTGTGCATGCACAGGTGACTCTTTCTGAAAGGGCATTCTTACTTCATAGTAGAAAGCATGCCTTTTGAAAAGGCTTCCAGATACATTTCACAGTATTTTTAAGCAGCAGTCGGGAGAAGTATTCCATGATGTCTTTTACTACATTAAGCAACAGTCAGAAGGTAAGTGTGAGATGAGACGTTTTGGGGAAAATGTGTGTGTGTGTGTGTGTGTGTGTGTGTGTGTGTGTGTGTGTGTGTGTGTGTGTGTGTGTGTGTGTGTGTGTGTGTGTGTGTGTGTGTGTGTGTCTGTGTGTGTGTGTGTGTGTGTGTGTAATGCCTCATTTAAGAGTTTCTGGTTAAGTGACTTGCTCAGAGTCACACAGTTAGAAAGAATCAAATCCTGTACCCTTGATGCAGCTCATTAAAATCTTGTATCCTTAATCCTCCACATCAGCTACCTGACCTTCTTTAACTTCCTTTTTGGAGAATTAGGCATTAAAGTTTCTTATTTCTCATTGTTTGGAAAATTAATGTCCATGCAACACCTGTTGCAGTTCTGTTAACCTTTTAAGTGAATTAGATTTGTCAGGCACTTAAGGTTCTGAACTGTTTTGCAGGAGCTTAGGAAGGATTGGGAAGACAGACTGGATAAGCAATTCACAAAGAAATAACGGGGGATATATGTATGTCTCTCAAATATGCAACAAAATCTAGAAGATTTAGGATATTTGCCTGGAAGTATTTAAATAGATATTTTTATACCCTAAGCAGGCTCCAAAGAATTTTTCTCAGGCAGACAGCAAACGTTGGAGGTGTGATGGGAAAGAAGGAGGTAACTGGGAACATATTTTCAGGGAGTGTAATGAGTTGGCAGACTTTAAAGATTCACTGCAGACTGCTCTGTCGGAGATGCTGTGTGTGTGTGGTTTGGATGTCTTGTGTGTGGGAGAGTGGTGCGCGGTGTGTGTGTGTGTGTGTGTGTGTGTGTGTGTGTGTGTGTGTGTGTGTGTGTGTGTGTGTGTGTGTGTGTGATGGGCGGATGTGTGTGTGTGTGTGTGTGTGTGTGTGTGTGTGTGTGTGTGTGTGTGTGTGTGTGTGTGTGTGTGGTTTGGATGTCTTGTGTGTGGGAGTGTGGGTGCGCGTGTCTGTGTGTGTGTGTGTGTGTGTGTGTGTGTGTGTGTGTGTGTGTGTGTGTGTGTGTAGTGTGGATGGTGTGTGTGTGTGTGTGTGCATGTGTGTTTGTGTGTGTGTGTGTGTGTGTGTGTGTGTAAGTATGATGTATGTGATGTGTGTATGTGTGTGTGTGTGTGTGTGTGTGTGTGTGTGTGTGTGTGTGTGTGTGTGTGTGGTTTGTATGTGTGTGTGTGTGTGTGTGTGTGTGTGTGTGTGTGTGTGTGTGTGTGTGTGTGTGTGTGTGTGTCTGTGTGTGTGTGGTTTGGATGTCTTGTGTGTGTGTGTGTGTTTGGTTTGCATGTGTGTGTGTGTGTGTGTGTGTGTGTGTGTGTGTGTGTGTGTGTGTGTGTGTGTGTGTGTGTGTGTGTGTGTGTGTGTGTGTGTGTGTATGTGTGTGTGTGTGTGTGTGTGTGTGTGTGTGTGTGTGTGTGTGTGTGTGTGTGTAATGCCTCATTTAAGATTTTCTGGTTAAGTGACTTGCTCAGAGTCACACAGTTAGAAAGAATCAAACCCTGTACCCTTGATGCAGCTCATTAAAATCTTGTATCCTTAATCCTCCACATCAACTACCTGACCTTCTTTAACTTCCTTTTTGGCAAATTAGGCATTAAAGTTTCTTATTTCTCATTGTTTGGAAAATTAATGTCCATGCAACACCTGTTGCAGTTCTGTTAACCTTTGAAGTGAATTAGATTTGTCAGGCACTTAAGGTTCTGAACTGTTTTGCAGGAGCTTAGGAAGGATTGGGAAGACAGACTGGATAAGCAATTCACAAAGAAATAACGGGGGATATATGTATGTCTCTCAAATATGCAACAAAATCTAGAAGATTTAGGATATTTGCCTGGAAGTATTTAAATAGATATTTTTATACCCTAAGCAGGCTCCAAAGAATTTTTCTCAGGCAGACAGCAAACGTTGGAGGTGTGATGGGAAAGAAGGAGATAACTGGGAACATATTTTCAGGGAGTGTAATGAGTTGGCAGACTTTAAAGATTCACTGCAGACTGCTCTGTCGGAGATGCTGTGTGAGCAAACTGGAGTAGGTAGGGAAATTATTTTTTTGAGCTATGATACAGAATCGGAATTGCCTAGACACAGTGAGGCCTTGTTGAGTCTAATTATGGTGGCTGCCAAAAAAGCAATTACTAGAAAATGGAAATCAAAGTCTAGACCAACTTTACTGGATGTAACAAAGATATTAACAGAGATAAAACAACTGGAACTGGGATTTTTGGAAAAGGGTTGGAGCAAACTACAAAGTAAGAAAATGGGAACTGTGGGATCAATACATGCAGAGGAGGAACGAAGTTTAAAGAAGGCAGGATCTGAATGAGCTATGTAATGGTTGATTGACAATGACTAGATATATTAAAAGTGATGTACAATGTTTGCAACTACAGTTGTGTTGGCACGGTTTGTAATGTATAATGTTTACAACTGAGATTGCGTCACTATGGTTTATTTTCATTTATATAAATATAAGATTGCCTATGTCAAACATGATAATTTAATAAAGATTTTTTTTTGTTTAAAAATTATATTTTTTTCTCTTTCAACTGAGGCATAAATTTATGTGGCATTTTTCCACCCCAGTTGTATTGGTAGCTACAACCTTGATGTTTACACTGTAACATACCAACACTCCATCTAAATCATAATCCTTGAGCATGAGAAATTAGTAGTTTTCTGAACTATGACCATCGCCGGAATTTTTAAGATTATGGCATTCATTGTTTGTTTGTTTTCTGTAGGGAAATTGTCTTTCATTTTTAGCAGTGGATCATGTGTAAGTTGTTACCATATTTTATGTATTCTATGCTTTACTGGCATAGATTTTTTTTTCACATGTCATGCATGCCCCACAGCTACTGTGTCCCCATTATGTCCCAGCAAGAAAAAGGACCTGGAGTCATCACTGGATCACAGAGGCAGGGAGAAAAAAAGAAGCAAAAATATATATATATATTACTATGAACAACTTCAAGAATCATTAGATATAGTCTCAAAATGATTAGTTTATAATTCTAAATTATGGTCTTGTTTGGCAAACACAAGTTACAGAGGAAGGTCTGTAAAAGAGCAATATGATAGCTCAAGGATTTCTCACTTTTCAGTTTCTGAGCTCCCCTTTTTGTTTCACAATAAAGCTAGATGACTGATTACAAATCAAAGGAAACATTAGGCTATCAACAAAGTAGCATTCTTATTTTACCTAATATAATTTCGAAATGTATTTCATGAATATTTATGACAAATATATTCCAAATTTGAACAAAACTAAATAGTTACAGACACAAGAACCA
This sequence comes from Protopterus annectens, assembly GCF_019279795.1. Classification (NCBI taxonomy): domain Eukaryota; kingdom Metazoa; phylum Chordata; order Ceratodontiformes; family Protopteridae; genus Protopterus; species Protopterus annectens. The sequence continues at coordinate 1,761,521,425 of NC_056744.1, forward strand.
AGTCTACAACAGGTAAGGCAACCTTTGACAGTGTTCTCCTTGCAGGGATTATTGATAGCTTTGTAAATCGGAATACAAATCCTTATTGTGCGGAGGATTGCTAAACTGGTTGTCTGACAATAATTCATGTGGTTAGGGAAGAAATAAGTACATGGGAACATATTTTTTGGGAGTGTGGTGGGTTGGCAGACTTTAAGGATTCCCTGCAGGATGCTCTGTCTGAGATGCTGTATGGACAGATTGGTGTGACGAGGACGATGATTTTTCTGAGCTATGATACAGAATTAATACAGACATGGTAAGGCCTTGTTGTGTCTAATCATGGTGGCTGCCAAAAAAGCAATTACTAGAAAATGGAAATCAAAATCAAATCAACTATGTTAGAAGTAGTGAATATAGTAACAGAGATAAAACAATTGGAACTGAGATCTTTAGAAAAGGGTAGGAGCAAAATATGTAGGAAAATGGGAATTGTGGGAACAATGCATACAGGGAGAAATGAGGTTTAAAAGAAGACAGGACTTAAATGAGCTATGTAATGTTTGACTGAGTATATCAGTATGGTTTGTGATGTGAAATGCTTGCAACTAGGATTGTGTTGGCGTGATTTGTTTTCATTTATATAAACGTATGATTGCTTATGTCATAAGAGATGCTTTAACAAAGATGTTTCTTGTTTAAAAAAAGGGGCAGGAATTGAATAAATTATGTACTGTTGCTTAGGTTATATGATATATAGCAATATATGTCAAGTATAATGTTTATAAATGTGAATTTGTTAATACAGTTTCATTACTTTTATATAAATGTAAATTTGCCTATGTCACATGTGTTAATTCAATAGAGGTGCTTAAAAAAGAGCTCATGTGGGTAGAGTCGACAGTGGCATTTCTGAAAGTAAAAAATCATATGGCTCAGTTTTGAGTCCTATGCTATTTGTATATATTTCTCAGACCTTCAGGCCAACACTCCTAGGCTATGGTTATCTGAGTTTGCCAATGACTGCAAATTAGGTGTTGTTATTTGATCTTTCACTGACTCACAATTCCTCCAACATGGTTTAGACCATGTTAGCAGTTGGTGCAAGGACAATGCTCTGAAATTAAATGTGAAAAAATGTTAGTATACTTCACTCTGGTAAAGAAAACATTTTCATGTACCGTATAGGTGACGCACACCGATCAGACATTGTCATATTGAAATGTAACACTCTTTTTACTAAATCCTTATCGTTTGACCATCATGTCTCTGCAGCAGTTCAGGAAGCCTTCTAATTAACAACGGCTTCTCTTCTATATCCAAAGAAGTCTTATTTTCCCCTTTACTCATATTGCATCAGACCTATTATTGAAAACAATACATTCTTTGGCTTATATTTGTCTAAACATATCATCCAGCTTGAGAGACCTCAGAAACTCATAAGTAAAAAAATCAGTGGCCTCAAAAATGTTAGCTGTCAAGACAGACTAACTGCCCTCTCTATGTAATATGACCTTTGTAGACTCCTCCATGCAGATTTGTATCTAGCCCTTCGAGACAAGAAAGACCAAACTCTTTTTGACTACCTTTCCTCAGTAGAACAAATGCTACCTCAAATACTTGTTTAAAGGGACTAAATCTTCAGTAACAGATAAATAAGACACTTTGATGTGATAAATTCATATCTAGGAATATCCCATACTGCTGGAACAAATGTCCACTACATGTTAAGTTGAGTAGCACCCTTGCCACATTCAAGGTAAACCTAGATAACTGGATAGACAGCCTCACATTTCCCCCCAGTCTATCTTGTCTTGCCTTCCGTGAGGGTAGAGGGAACTTCTGAATATGGGTTTTTGGCTGTGTTTGTTAAGGTCTGCAGAGTGATTGCCTAGTTCTTACCTGTTAACCAGTGAACCTCTGAACTTACAAGTGTCTTAATAAGACATCAAAGATTAATGTTAATTCCAAAACCTAGTGATATAAAATATGTGTTAGCAGCTATGAAAGCATTTAAACCAGGAAAGAAAACTGGTGCTGATAACCAGTCAGCTGAGTTCTGCCAGTGTTACGAAGACTTGTTAGCTCCATGCTTATTGAAATTAATTCATTAATGATTCATAATAGTTGGATGGAAAAACAGGAAAATCTATGCTGACCACTTATGTAACCAGATAGAAACAAGTGACAATGGGAATCACCTTACTGAGCAGGTTTGATTTTTCCCTGAGATTCAGTAAAATGCTGACCACTCACACCAAGTGCCCAAGATATGTTGGTCAAGTAGCTTGATGGTGAGAAAATGTGCTTCAAAGACAGGTATGGCTGCAATATGTAAGAACTCAATAGCCACTCATTCTCAGATCTCTGAATCACACGTGCTGTTTGAGCAGACTATGCTACTTCTCTGTCAGTGGTGACCCATGTATCATGTTAGCAAAGGCACACCTACATGCAAATGTGCAGGTACACACACACATACACACACACACACACACACACACACACACACACATACATATACATACACTCACACACACACACACACACACACACACACACACACACACACATATCCAGACTCTCAATTCTCTACCTAACTCTCTTAGTGCCACCATCCAAACACACACACATACACACACACACACACACACACACACACACACACACACATACATACACACACACACACACACACACACACACACACACACACACACACATATATACATACATACACACACACACACACACACATATATACATACATACACACACACACACACACACACACACACACATACACACACACACATATATACATATACACACACATACATACACACACACACACACATACATATATACACACACACACACACACACACACACACACACACACACACATATATATACACACACACACACACACACACACACACACACACACACACACACATATATATACACACACACACACACACACACACACATATATATACATATATACACACACACACACACACACACACACACATACATATACACACACACACACACACACACACACACACACACACACACACACACACACACACACACACAAATATCCAGATTCTCAATTCTCTTCCTAACTCTCTTAGTGCCACCATCTCTTAGTTCAACCATTCAGAGAGGCACACACACACACTCTGGCATACACAGACACACTTCCATACAGTACTTGGTAACAAGGTACTGATTAGGTGTTTCTGAGGGTCAGATCTGGGGTGGATGCTGTTAAACATTTTTGTGGCAGACATTGCCAATGGCATTCTAAATATGAGTGTGTACTTGTAGATGACACCAAGCTGGGAATAAGAAAGGAAAGGAGAAAACTCTTAGATGTAGCCGAGCAAGACAGGCACAGATGAAGTGAACAGACGTAGTGAACATTACAATATGGATAAAGGCAAAGTTATTTAGTTAGAATACAATTAATGTACAACACAATGCAAACAAGAATCTATCAAAAGCAATGGAAGTGGAAAAACTGTCAGTCTTAAAATAATCACCAAAAGCAAAGTGCGAAACCAGAAAGGCACAGCAGAATGCTGGTATGCGTGGCTTAGGTAGCGGAATTTAGGACCACTGTCATATTTCCACTGTGCTGGCCACACGTGAAATACTCTGTTCAGTCCTGGAGATAGTGTAAGGAAATGAAATTAATTAGCATCTGAAAGTGTAGAAAATAGTTACTGAAATGATATCGACTGCCGTATGAAGTGATGACTCATGGGCTGGGAATGTTTATTTTGGAAAGGAGAAGAGGATCGTGTTATGGACACACAGGACACTAAAGCAAAGGGTGAAAAGACTGCAATTTAAGAAGGATGAGTTTGAGTCAAAGGCAAGAAAGATGGAATTAAACTGAGAATGGATCTGGGAAAGTTTGTTTTCATGCAGACAGTGGTGGGAGAATAGAGCCATTTATCCAGGGCAACATAAGCCTGTAAATTAATAAATGACAAAGGTTATGAAAAGTGGACATTTGTAATGCAGTAGCTGCAATATATATGAACATGCTAAACAAATATTCTGTGACCTTTGAGAACCAAAATAATATATTTATATGTTTTTGATTATGGCATAATTATGTTATTTTAACCAGTTTTACCCTCATATAATCATCACATCTTTCAGTATTACTGTATCCTCAAACATTTTATTCTTTAGCATCACCCTTTCAGTCAAGAAAAAGTGTTTCTTCACTTCCCAACAAGAAAAAAAAATTGGAAAAACATAGGAATGCGTACATAAAATTATATGTAGACATCTATTTTCAAAGCACCATGAACATTTTAAACCACACCTGAAAAAAATCAACTGCTTCTGCACAATAACTCCAGTACTAGCAATGATGTCAATGTGTTTTTTACATGTAGTCACATGGCTGGTGTTAGCATTTTGGGACCCTTCACAAAAGTCAAGTTGGGGGGCCCTGCACACTTCCACTTAAAGTATCACTGTCACTCCCACCCCTCCTAATCAGTCTTTTAATACATGCTGCAAGGTTTTTTGGAGAAGTACGCACAGACTGAACTGTAGCTACAGCCCTCTAGCATTTTGACAAGCCTGTGCACCACATATTGTTGGCCCACCTCACAGAGGGGCATTCACAGTGACTGACATTCAGTTGTAGTGATGTCATATTACAACAACCTTATGTAGAAGAAGAGCCTTGGGTGAAATGGTGCCCTAGGTGAAGGGCTCCAAGGTGCTTCCCCACTGCACATTCTCCGGTGATCCCTCTTGTTTTGCCCTATAATGGTTCCCACATTCTGAAGATTGTTTTTCTTCTTTTTCTCACATTTTGCTTTACTCTTCAGTTTTTCTAGAGGTCATGATTCAAAAGTGCATTTTAGAGTTTTTTTTTAATAATCTTTTAATCTAATAAAGATCTGAACAAAAATATGACTAAGAAATTCAGTGCTACTGTTCAGTTTTATTTTTCATTGCATCCTTTCAACACACCCTAACTGCCCAAAACAGCAAAGTAGTAACTGCAGGAAATAAATGAATTAAGCAAGGGGTGTGTGGGCCACAAGGTCCCCAGAAAACATAGTGTTACAGATGCTCATACTGATATATATATATATATATATATATATATATATATATATATATATATATATATATATATATATAGGTACAATTTAGAGCATTTTCTTAACATTTTGATCCTCTGGAGGCCTAAACAAAAATCATAAATATAAGAAGAAATTCAGTCTTATTTATACTGTTCAGTGAAGAAACAAGTTGTGTTGATGGCTTAATGTTCAAAGTTGACAAAAGAATACCTCACAATAAACTATGATGAAAAATGTTTGAAAGGGTACATAAATCCTATCTGAGAATGCTGCCTGCCTCCCAGCCCCCCCCACCACCACCACCACCACCACCAAAAAGGCAGTTACTGTCTGTGCATCCTTCAGGTATTAGGCTAGGATTAAAGCAAAGGTACAAAAGGTTATAGTCATGTATTTCAAATGACAGTCATACATATGCCCAGTCATGTATTTCAAGTGACTGCTGTCATGCATATACATAGCATGCCTCCTTACACCTGCTCAAAAAGATGTCCATCTGTATATGTGCCTGATATTTGATTGTGAGTAAAGTGAAAAAAAATGATCAGACTAATGTATTCCAACTTGTTTATCCTAGAGAGAACACTGTGCCTACACAAGCTATAATGACCTTTTTTGCACACCTGCATGCATCTGAGGTCTGTGAGAGAAGTGAAGGAAATAATGACCACATTGTCCCCGGTCCCAAAACAAGCTATAATGACTTCCTGTGCACAGTTCTGATGCTGAATTATGAGGAAAATTAAAGATATAATGACCAGAGAAAATGTAAAGACATAATAACCAGACCATCTCCAGGCCCCACATAAACAACAGCAACTTTCTGCATACACCTCTGAGCAGGGCTGATTTTAGAATGTGGGATGTTTAGGGAAGATCCCACCATTAAGTTTGTGTCAAAATCCACTTATAGAGTCTGGAGTGTGGGTGCCACCAAATGCTAGAAACTCAAAGAGTCTAGATTATTTGTGATGTACCTTTTGCCTTATATTTGAAAAATATTTTTTTACTGCCACACAGAAGAGTTGTATATCTTCCCAGCATCATTGCTATGTCCACAAATTAAAATCTCTGATATTTTTACTTTTACACACACACACACACACACACACACACACACACACACACACACACACACACACACACACACACACACATACTGACAAATCAGGTCTGTCACAAGATGCATAAACATGCCCAAACATGCATAAACATTCACAGACATGCACAAATGTGCACAAACATGTTGCATTCTCACCTTCAGAGAAACTGGACCAATACCAGATCACCTACAGCATATATTTGGTGTGCTGGAGGAAATCAAAGCAGATGGGTAAACCCATCAGAGACAGGAAGGGCATCCAGATTCCAAATATAAAAAATCTTCAGCCAAGAACTCAACCAGATCAAAGCAGTGGAAAATGCAAAGCTGCTTACCGCACTGCTGTGGCAACGAGAAGCTGCATTCACATGCATCCTGCTTCTGCCGTTTAACCACAGACAGCCACCTATCATGTGCATGTTCTGTTTGTAATGGTAAGCAAAATAAAGTATGGCCAACTTGTTACTGTCAAATACACTGCAATACCCCCCCCCACACACACACACACACGCACACACACGCACACACACACACACACACACACACACACACACACACACACACACACACACACACACACACACACACACAACAAATAACAATACATTGCATAACACTAGTACTCCCTAACCAGATCATTGACTGCTGTTTAACAGTTATCAAACAACAGCTGGGTTAAATTACTTTTATTCACCTTATTAACAAGTTATGCATATCTATCACTGTCTCTGATTTTACAGAAAGTCCCTGATTTTGCCTCATACTTTTGCCCGGTCTTGTAAAATTTCTGAATTGCTGTTAAATCATTTAGAATTGCAATCAATAATGCAGCCATTAGACTTTTAAACCTATTTCTCAGAAAATGCATGTTGATGCAAAACATTATTTCATTAACTTTTTAAGTGAATTAAAGTAATACTTAAAAGTATCCCTAAATCTGAGCCTTCATTCCTCCTTTATTTTTTAATTTTGCCCAGAATTCTTGAGCAAAGAAGATAGGAGTTTTAGTGTCTGGTGTCATTAAATTATTTATAAACCTCACTGAAAAAGAAAGACATCCCTAAAGATCTGGAGCATATGGTCTTCTTAAAATCTCAAGTATGATCTGAGATCGGTTACTTTGGGCTGGCAGTCTCCAGCACTTATACTGATCACATTCATTCACTGACTATTGGCTTTATCCTAGCAGGGACATACACAACCCTGTTTAGGATAGATATCTTTATATTTTAAAGGAGAAGATCCTTAGGATTCTTTATCCTGTGAGTTATTATTACCCACTTGGTTTATTAAGTAGTCAAGATTGTTGTATAACTTTCATTGGACTGACAAACATGTAAAAAAATATGATAATAACATAACTTGTTTTGTTTGGTGGCCTCAAAGGCTCAGTGGCCCCCAGTGACCGCAGGGTTGGCTGGTGTCTAAAGCCAGCTATTTCCAAATACATGCTTCCACTACAGATTTCCATGTGTCCATAATTTGATCCTACTAATTTAACATCAGAAGAATGCTATGCAGGAAAAAAACACACTTTTCCCCAAGGTAAGAATAGTGACGTTTGTCACTTGATTCACCTCCCCTTCCCCAAAGTACACTTGTTCTGTGATAGCAAGTCTGGTTCCTCCCGCAGATAAATTCCACGCTTCTTTTTACAAGGCGCTGTTTTAAAAAAAGGCATCTCACCAGCTGCATTGAAGAATCACAAATCCAGTGTTGTGCACTCTGGGGGGGTACATTTTATTTATTTATTCATTTATTTGTTTGCTTATTTATTTCTCTATTTGTTTGTTTTATTTATTTGTTATTTATTTTCATTTAATAAGCAAAGTAAAATACTAATTCACAAGGACCAATTTCAGGTTTAACCTGGAGAGTACAAATTCCAAAAGAATTATAAATTAATAGTAGACTGCAAACCATATTTTAGAAAACTTACATTTACAAATTAAAAATGTGTAAGAAATAGAAACATATATTCTTTTAGTTGCTTATGTCCGATGTCTTGTAAAACATCTTTTTAAGAATCTGAAGCTTTCCTTCCTGGGTCACCTGTGAAAATGGGTACCTGTGGCCCACTTAGACTTTCCCAGTGAATAAATCAATAAATAATAAAGTAAAACAAATTGTGAGGACTAACCTAAGAGAAATAGCATGCAAGAAGAGATAAACAATTATGTAAACTTCTGAAAAGAAGGAATCAAAAAAGAGAGAGGCATGTCAGGAAGATGGGATAGGTTCGGAGAATAAAAGGGAAGGATTATAAGGAAAGAATGTGACAGAATTCATAAGAAGAAAAATAAGAGAGACTATAAAGACTGCATAACTGGTGATAAACCTAATGAATTACTTACAATTAAAAATAATGAATTTAATTAATTTAAATTACAAAGCCACATAGTCCCTAATCAAACCACTGATTTTACGTAAAAATCAAAAAACACTGACATTGTTCTGATAAGAAAGGACAGAGGGGAACTCAGTATATATTCACTACTCACATTTAACCAATATTGTGCTGTTATAGCTATTTTCCATTTACTGGTGTGGAAGGATGCCACAGTGTATTTTGCAAGGCGGGGGGCAGCTTTGCTCCTTTCTTTTTTTTCTAGTTTGCACAGAGATAAATGATTTATTTGGAGCATCTGTCCTTTTTATTATTTTGCATCCTCTCAAGCTAGATAACCATGCTAACCTTTTCCTGTACCACTTATTAACTTGTGAGCATCTCTCCCATCATTGACACAATGCATTTGCTTTAGATGTAACGTTACCATCATGTGTCTAGATCAAATCCTGTGCTGCTAATAATTTTCTAGAAAACACCCCCTATCCTTTTTTTCCCCTCTTTCTGTGTTCAAATCCATCCATCCATCCTCAACCCCTTTTTCTCATTTTACACATGGTGTCGTCAAATGTTCATCTGAAATTTTATTTCCTCTCCCCCTTCTTGTCACACCTGTTAAAGTAGCCTGATGTCTTACAGGTCCATAGGTAATTACTAGGCTAATGACCCTAGAGGACCTTTTTAAGCCTAGCCATACCTTTCAAGGTGAGAATCAAACTTTGTACTTTGTATTTGTGAGGTAAACACCTTAACCATTATGCCACCCCGTCTTAATTTGAGAAGGAAGAACATGACACTAAGACCACAGCACTGCTATAACTTAATGGAGAACCATTTCCTCTCTGCCTCTTCATGCACCTGTGACCTGATTTTTTGACTCTCAAGTATGCACCTATTCAAACTGCACTCTTCTAGTCTAGATTATAGTTGTGCTCCTGATGGTGAAACACACTGTGAATGGGCCAACAAAAAACATTGTCCACTGAGGACACTGCTGTCTTAAACCAGATTCAGGATAGAACAATCTTGGCTAGGTATGTGTACTCCTAGAGGAGTGTATATCACATAATCGAAATCCCAAAATATCGAACACCATAGGTTTGAACTTGGAATGTTGAAATGTGATATAATCGAAATCTCAGAACAGTAGATTTTTTCCCAGGGAAATAAATTTGCTGTTCCGAGAAACACACACACAAGCACACCAAAAAAAGTAATCCACACATAAACACTTATAATCCTACTTCTAACCCTGCACTAAGCCGTACATACACTACCATCTATCCACTTACCTTAACCCAAACCCTAACCCTAAGGTCCGTAACTATCGCACACTCACCTTACCCACTCCCCTAACCCTAAGGTCCGTAACTATCACACACTCACCTTACCCAGTCCCTAACTCTAAGGTCCCTAACTATCGCACACTCACCTTACCAGCTCCCTAACCCTAAGATCCGTAACTATCGCACACTCACCTTACCCGGTCCCTAACTCTAAGGTCAATAACTATCGCACACTCACCTTACCTGCTCCCTAACCCTAAGGTCCCTAACTATCGCACACTCACCTTACCTGCTCCTTAACTCTAAGGTCGCTAACTATTGCACACTCACCTTACCTGATCCCTAACCCTAAGGTCTGTAACTATCGCACACTCACCTTACCTGGTCCCAAACTCTAAGGTCCATAACTATCGCACACTCACCTTACCCATTTCCTAGCCCTAAGGCCCCTAACTATCACACACTCACCTTACCCGCTCCCTAACCCTAAGATCCCTAACTATCCCATTCCCACACTCACCTTAACCTGGTTCATTCGCACACTTACCTTAACCCAGTCCGTAACCTTTGTACCTCAGTGGAGAAAATAGCAAAGCGGCAGAAACAGCCCACCGAATTCTTTCCCTAGGAAAGAATTAGATGTTCTGCAGCTTTGCTATTTTCAGCGTTCGCTGTTCTGGGTTCGATATTATAACATTCAACATTTTACTACTTCAATGTTATGATATAAACCCCTCCTAGAGTACCCAGATAGGTTCAGTAAGGATCTAGTCCTTGGAAATTATTTTAGCCTACACTAGGAATTCACACAAACTCAAAATGTAACTAATCATGATAGCACTGCAACAAGAAAGCCTTTCAACTGAATCTAATTCTATCACTACACAGTATATCTTAAGTGTACAAAGTTCTAAGAAACTGCAGAAAAAGTGGCATTAAAGACATTTTAAAAATTACATTTTCTTTCAAAAACTTGAATTTCACTACGTACAGGAATGTGTAACTTTACAGTACCGTAAATTTGTAAGTTCATCTGTTGATGAGCTGCCTCTGAAGAGTACTCGACTTCACATCTGTAGGTTCCCATATCAGTTTTGGCAAGTTTACGGATTAAGACAGATGCATTTCCATTAATTAGTTCATCCTTGAATAACCTCACACCTTTCCAGGTATTTATCTCTCCATACTGAAATTCTGCTACACTGTGGTGCCCCTGTAACGTCCAGGTCACAGACAGATGTGTCTGATCTATTATGGATTCTCCAGTATCGAACAAACAGCTTAGCAGCACATTAGAACCAGCTTTCATCCTGGCCTTCAAAGGATTTACTGAGACACGAAGTCCACTCCCTACAAAATAAAGAAAGCAAGATTAAACCACAGAAATGAATAAAGGAGGGTAAACGCTGTATAACTGCTGTGGTGTATGCGTATAGTGTTGCACTCCAAGCCTGGTTGACCTGCATTGTGGTATTACTGTCCTGTACAGTGAGACAAGGATGAGATCAACAAACTCCGCTGCACACGTGCGTTGTGCTCTTGTATGAGGTATCGTACCATCAGCCAGTATTCTCTGTCAAGTACACCAGCCCTGCACTGCCTAGTTGTAAAACAATGACCCGAGAATACAGTTACCTACTCATTACACTGACCCTAACGTGTGTTGTCCATGCATTATCATTGTACTAATCTCTGCTGTGTTGAATGCTGTAAAACAATGTCCCGAGAATACAGTTACCTACTCATTACACTGACCCTAACGTGTTGTCCATGCATTATCATTGTACTAATCTGTGCTGTGTTGAATGCTGTAAAACAATGTCCCGAGAATACAGTTACCTACTCATTACACTGACCCTAACGTGTGTTGTCCATGCATTATCATTGTACTAATCTGTGCTGTGTTGAATGCTGTAAAACAATGTCAGTTACCTACTCATTACACTGACCCTAACGTGTGTTGTCCATGCATTATCATTGTACTAATCTGTGCTGTGTTGAATGCTGTAAAACAATGTCCCGAGAATACAGTTACCTACTCATTACACTGACCCTAACGTGTGTTGTCCATGCATTATCATTGTACTAATCTGTGCTGTGTTGAATGCTGTAAAACAATGTCCCAAGAATACAGTTACCTACTCATTACACTGACCCTAACGTGTGTTGTCCATGCATTATCATTGTACTAATCTGTGCTGTGTTGAATGCTGTAAAACAATGTCCCAAGAATACAGTTACCTACTCATTACACTGACCCTAACGTGTGTTGTCCATGCATTATCATTGTACTAATCTGTGCTGTGTTGAATGCTGTAAAACAATGTCCCGAGAATACAGTTACCTACTCATTACACTGACCCTAACGTGTGTTGTCCATGCATTATCATTGTACTAATCTGTGCTGTGTTGAATGCTGTAAAACAATGTCCCGAGAATACAGTTACCTACTCATTACACTGACCCTAACGTGTGTTGTCCATGCATTATCATTGTACTAATCTGTGCTGTGTTGAATGCTGTAAAACAATGACCCAAGAATACAGTTACCTACTCATTACACTGACCCTAACGTGTGTTGTCCATGCATTATCATTGTACTAATCTGTGCTGTGTTGAATGCTGTAAAACAATGTCCCGAGAATACAGTTACCTACTCATTACACTGACCCTAACGTGTGTTGTCCATGCATTATCATTGTACTAATCTGTGCTGTGTTGAATGCTGTAAAACAATGTCCCGAGAATACAGTTACCTACTCATTACACTGACCCTAACGTGTGTTGTCCATGCATTATCATTGTACTAATCTGTGCTGTGTTGAATGCTGTAAAACAATGTCCCGAGAATACAGTTACCTACTCATTACACTGACCCTAACGTGTTGTCCATGCATTATCATTGTACTAATCTGTGCTGTGTTGAATGCTGTAAAACAATGTCCCGAGAATACAGTTACCTACTCATTACACTGACCCTAACGTGTTGTCCATGCATTATCATTGTACTAATCTGTGCTGTGTTGAATGCTGTAAAACAATGTCCCGAGAATACAGTTACCTACTCATTACACTGACCCTAACGTGTGTTGTCCATGCATTATCATTGTACTAATCTGTGCTGTGTTGAATGCTGTAAAACAATGTCCCGAGAATACAGTTACCTACTCATTACACTGACCCTAACGTGTGTTGTCCATGCATTATCATTGTACTAATCTGTGCTGTGTTGAATGCTGTAAAACAATGTCCCGAGAATACAGTTACCTACTCATTACACTGACCCTAACGTGTGTTGTCCATGCATTATCATTGTACTAATCTGTGCTGTGTTGAATGCTGTAAAACAATGTCCCGAGAATACAGTTACCTACTCATTACACTGACCCTAACGTGTGTTGTCCATGCATTATCATTGTACTAATCTGTGCTGTGTTGAATGCTGTAAAACAATGTCCCGAGAATACAGTTACCTACTCATTACACTGACCCTAACGTGTGTTGTCCATGCATTATCATTGTACTAATCTGTGCTGTGTTGAATGCTGCCCTCTTTATGGACTTATTTACTCAGTATAGCATATAAGCTTTACTGCACCTATTCTGTTCTGAGTATTGGAATGCAATTACCTATTAGACTGTACTATCTGCCTACTGTTTTCTGCAGCATTCCTGGACTTCTTAAGTGGTTAAGTGAGGATTTGTTTTGTAACCAAAAATGGTTCACTGATACATAAATACCACATCTGTAAAACTGCTACTAGGAACAAAAGAAAAATACAGTAGTCTCAAAATGTGCACAAGTAAGGGGCTGGTGGGATTCAAATCCAGGTCTCCAAATTTGTAGCCCAGTACTGTATGTCATAGCCCATGTAGCAAATTATAAGCAAGGTGCAGTGAGCTAGCTAACAGAGGCATGAGCCCAGCCCTATGTCAGTGTATTCCTGATAACCTCCATAAAGGAAGGAAAAACAAATTGCACAAGTTCCCAGCAGTCTATGTTAGTCTGTATATGTTCAGGAACCATTTGTCCATGTGACTTGAGCCCTGCATAAGTGAATTACTTCTAACTTACTCACTCCCCAACAATAAGTAGTGTTTTTTATGTTTATTTGGTATAGAAAACTATTCATGTATATATGATGTTATCACAAACACATTGCTAAATATCACCACCTGACATATCCATCTTCAAATTCACACACAGCCAGTTTTGTAATGTTAAAGAATAATGTTACTTTTTTAAGCTGCACTGTTGAATGATATAAAATTGTGATTATCACAAATAGTGTTTTAAGGCTATGCTATAGCTCTGAGAAAAGTTTTTCAGTAGGTATAGAAGCACTATTTCAGCATAGCAGACAACACTCCGAGAGGGCGAAAACAACTCTTACACAGCACTTTGTATTTACTTGTTAAGTTGCTAAGCCCATTAGTTAAGTTTGCTTGTTTCAGGGACACCACAGGAATAGTGTTCTAGTTAAGACACTTCTTTCAGAGCCATATAAAATGCAAGTGGGAACAGAGGGATTCAAACTCAGCACTACAGAATGACGATTGTTAGCAGGTCATAAGTTAGCATCATCCTTCTATATTGTACTGACAAACAGAAAATGTTTGTTTAAGCTCACCTTTTTAGGATCATCTATAGAATGCATTATACTGCTAATGCTGTTTTCCACTTGGGAGTGTTGTGCTCTGTATAAACCCGTGCATATTAAACATTCTAACAGCTAAAACCGTTACAGAAAAAAATAAGAGCCATGCATTTGTAGCTTAAAATGTCCATGCACAGAACGGTGGGAGTCAGGTGGACTGCCATTCCAACTATGATTTGAAGGGGATGGAGGCGTGAACAGAGGCAGTTTTACCTGGACATTACACTATTCTGAGTCTGCAACAAAACAATTAAAGCATACAGCTGTTTTGAGATACAGACCCAACATCTCTGTACCTCAGCTGTAAATTGTTCTGTGTCAGTTACTCTGTACTTCTCCTGTTCAGATCCCAAACGTCCAGTTTAGAAACAGAAATCTAAAGAGATTAGCTTGAGAGCAGAAAAGCGTACCTCTCAACCTCTTAGAGCAAGAAATCTAGACAATGCAATAAGAAAACGTAGTACAAAGGCCCAACAATAGGGACCATTTTTAAATATTGCTCTTACAAACTTAGAAAGTTAATAGAATAAGAGATTTTGCATTAGCATTAATTTTCTGAAGGGTATGAAGTCTGAAACTCAAATGTCTGCCGTTATCTTCTAACTTCAGTCTTTAATGATTTCCTACTAATTTGCCAGAAAACCAGAATTTTATGAAACATGGACCAAAACTACAAGGCAAGAAACTGGACATTCGGCAAAAATCTGTACAGCTGAGAGGTAAGAAGGGCTGTGAGAGTGTTTGAGCGTTTGATGGTATCTGGTCACTAGGTACGTAAGCTAACAAGCTATAACAAATAAAACATAAAGCATCAAGTTTCAAAGACAATGATAAGCTTTCATCAATCAGCTTTGATAGATCCAGTGCAATCCATTTTATTGTACTGGATTTAACAGTCAGTTGACAGTGCTTATCTGAATTACACACTTTTGAGAAACATTAGTGGAGAAGAAGCAGTCTTTGAAACGTGATTCATGTTTTTATTTACTATAACTCATTGGTTCACTTATCAAATGACATACCATCAAGGGATCAAACACTCTTGGAGTCTTTCTCTGCTCTCAAGCTAATCCCTTTAGATTTTTGTTTCTGTTCACCCTGGCTGGTGCCTGCCATTGCCACCAGGTTGGTTTAGCATAAATAGGGTTACCATATCTATTTGAGACCTGTAACTTTAATATCCAATTTATCCTGCAGAAGTTACATTCTGTTTAATATCCTGACCAGCTGTTGACAGTGTTGATAAGCAGGCAAATCCAGGAAATTCTGGGGTTTTACAGCAGGACAACAGGAAAAATAACTGTTTAATGAAAAAAAGGACTTGCATGCCACATTAATGAATAAATTCACCTGTCTCCACCCCACCAGCAAATTGTGCAATTTTATGCAAGACCCTTAGCTATACACTCATTGCAATCACAGAAGAAAGAAAAGGATATATATGCTATTGTTTTTCATAATCAATATATAACAATGCTTTTCTGATGATCTAACAAATAAATGAAAACTTACCGACTGTTGTGAGGGTGAGAAACAGTACTAATCTCCAGAACAGAGCCATCTGTGACCAGTACAAGTCAGTACTATATGCTTTTTGGTGTTATAAGGTATTCTCGAGTAACACTATCATCATACACCATGCATTGATTCTGTGTGCTGTTCAATGTCAGGGGCCACTCCCATTTCACACTGTCCTCATACGTCAAGTATGCAGCCGAATGTGTGGCTGTTTTCAGAGATAAAGTAGGACGATACTGGTAGGCCCCTCACAGGGCGACTGTTTCTGAATTATCTAGCTCCTTATTGTTCTGAAGAGTTTACCATTATATTGCTAAAATTCCCTGTAAGACATCAAATTAAGTAGTTACCTGCGAAGACAATACACAGTCTTTGTGGACTTTCTGTTGACCAGTTGAAGTGGGTTTGTTATCTAACCTGATACACTTAAGAGGAGAAGACATAGACATTAACAAGTCTAAATGGTTTTAAAGGGTGTTTCCGAAGGCAGGCAGGATCATGATTTTGATGCTTATGCAAAGGTTGGCATCTCAGGAACGTATTCTCTGCTCTTTGTGTCCATCATTTTCCATATCTATGTGAATGCAGGCACAACCAGCACAAGGTTTTGTTGCCTAGTGATCTGACTAGCTCATGGTTCCTGCAACGGCATATTGCGTTTTTTTCCCCTTCCCATCACTACTTTTACTTCATGAGCTCACATCTAGAAATAGTAGTGAGACAGAGAAAAGCAATATTTCCTGGTGAGTTTACTGAGATATGCTCTGGTTCCCCATGACACGGAATTTAATAAGCAGGTAATGAAATTGATAATTGATAAAAGTACACAATGCTGGGGATCCCCCTTGGGCCTTAAATCAAACATGTTGTCCAAGCACTGAAAGCTTTTTTTTTGGGTCGGGGGGGGTGGTATCTGTGCTGTGGTAAGTAACTCTGCACTGATGTTCTTCAAAACACATGCATCAGCAACATCACAAGCAGGTGTCCAGACCATCAGTGTCTGATCCCTTGTAAGTATAACACAGAATGCAAAGATTATGAGCCACTGTTAAACTGCATATTGTAGTGCTGAGCTTAAGTCCACCTGTCTCCACCTCACTAGCACATTGTGCAATTCTGAGCAAGACCCTCAACTAGTCCAGTGATACCTGAAAAGGTAAACTTGCTTATAGTAGACTTACTTTGTCAAAACGTGAGAAATAAATATTGTCTGTAATATAGAACATCCTCATTTTCTCTCTCTCATTCTCTCTCATTAACTTCCAAATGTTTTTTTGTTAAAATACAAATAACATAAACTTCCTTCCCTGTCCTGGATTTTTACATCTACCTGCAAGGCACATCACTGACTCTGGAGTGACTAATCCAAAAGTATCAAGCTCCCCCAATCAAGACACTAGATTCCTTAATCTGCTAAGAATTGTGCCCTTGACATAAATAAAAAACATCCTATTTATTGACTTCCACAATAAAGAAAATTATATGTCTTCACCTCTCACATCTCTACCAAACCCTGCTACTGCAGACTCCTGTCTCCCTCCCAAGTCTATCCCACATAACACTGCAGGGGTTCTTCTCTCTCAAACCAGAAATCCACTTATCACAGATACCATTGTTAGGAGTTGATTATACATTTCTACAGGGCTCACCAGTTCATAACATTCTTATGAGCTTTCATCATATGGCCATTCCCGTCATTTTGGTCCCACATTTTCAGAAGGGCATCTGTATGTCCCCATCCTAATAAATTATGTATTTTAATACTACAGTGCAGGTCAGAAAAGTTAACATTTGCAGTTTCAATGTGAAATAACTTTCCAGAGAAGTCATTCTGATGACCACCAAAATTCATGATACAAGAGCTCAGGACAAAAAAAAAACTGAAAGTTTACAAGATCTTGAAAAAAACATTGGAAAGGGGAAAACTACTGTTGTTTATTCATAGTATTTCATGAGTGGCAACTATCTCTTATATTATGACCTAAAGGGTGGCACAAGGTCATTGTGCATAGAATAGCTACCACACATTGCTGGTAGCTCAGTGACTAGCTTCCATTCCCAATTACAAGGCATGCTGGTACACCGATCAGCAATATTAAATTATCACTTAGTGTCCATGTCAATGTATGACTGTGTGTTCTTTGAAAGTCACATCACACCTGGGACTGGTACTGGCTCCTTGTTTTCTGTTCATTGCTTGCTGTGTTAAGGTCTGGCCTCTGTGGCCTGGCAATGGATGAAAACAGAAGCATAAAATATATACATGGCTAACTGGATGGATGGATGGATGAGCAGGTGTTTGGATGGATGAATGGATTGACAGAAGGATGAGCAGGTGGCTGGATGGATGGAAGGATGAGCAGGTGGTTGGTTGTGGATGGATGGATGGATGGATGGATGGATGGATGGATGGATGGATGGATTGATGGATGGATGAAAGCAGGTACAGACAATAGATGTATGTATGGATAGATGGATGAGCAGGTGTTTAGATGGATGGATGAGCAGGTGGCTAGATGGATGGATGGAGGGATTGATGAGCAGGTGGTTAAATGGATGGATGGATGGATGGATGGATGGATGGATGGATGGATGGATGGATGGATGAAAGCAGGTACAGAAAATAGATGTATGTATGGATAGATGGATGAGCAGGTGTTTAGATGGATGGATGAGCAGGTGGCTAGATGGATGGATGGAGGGATTGATGAGCAGGTGGTTAAATGGATGGATGGATGGATGGATGGATGGATGGATGGATGGATGGATGGATGGATGGATGGATGGATGGAGGGGCTTACCCCTTTTCTTTGGAAATGCAGTCATCCTGATTATAAGAAAAGTGGCAAGTATTTAATTTGTGTCTTGAGTTAGCATTTGCTACCCATGCAAATGGACGCATCTAACTAGGACCCTATTCAGCCACAATCCAGGCCATAGGCAAGAGTACAGGAAATATAAAAGGTTAAGTTACAAGACATAGTATATTAGCTACACACTCAAGTGTGCTAGCCTGTACTGTGCTTAAAAGTAATTTCACTGTTGATTTATTGTAATTCTACTGCTCTTCTGAAAAAAAAATCTATCTGTTTGCTCGTTTCTCCCACCTTTTCCGTAAACTAGAATAGTCCGGATTCAGATTTGCTGAATTCAGGACTGCATTGGCGTTTCTGAGTTGTCCAAACCTTACAGTGACAGAGGAAAACCTTTCTGCTTATCAGTGGGAGTGGTAAGTGTTGAGTAGCCTATCTACCACTAGAGGAGTGGTTTTCAGCTCTGAAATAGTACCTTATTGGCCATTTTGGGCTGCATTATATCCCTTTTAACTTTCTGCCTTAAAGAAACACGTTTGCATGGGTATGCGGTTGTTTTAGCTCAGCGGATCCTGTTTTGGCGTCCTGCAGACTACAAGGGCAACAGAAAGAAGAAAGAGAGACTTTAAGTGATTCTAAATATCTCTGTTTGCCTGTTTTTACTTAAATCTGCTTAAAATCATGATTGCACTTTTACCCTAGCCATTTTCTAAGTTATTGCCTATAATTTAACTGCTTTTATTGTTTTTGGCTACACACTCAAGTGTGCTAGCCTGTACTGTGCTTAAAAGTTGTTTTACTGTTGATTTACTGTAATTCTACTGCTTTTCTGAAAAAAAAAAACAAACAAAAACAATCCATCTGTTTGCTCATTTCTGCAGCCTTTTCTGTAAACTAGAATAGTCCGGACTCAGATTTGCTGAATTCAGGATTGTATTGGAGTCTCTGAGTTGTCCAGACCTTACAGTGATAGAGGGAAACCTTTCTGCTTATCAGTGGGAGAGGTAAGCATTAAGTAGCCTATCTACCACTAGAGGAGTGGTTTTCAGCTCTGAAATAGTACCTTATTGGCCATTTTGGGCTGCATTCTATCCCTTTTAACTTTCTGTCTTAAGACCCATGTCTGCATGAGTTTGCACGATTCACAGCGCCGCTAAGCTAGGGTAAACTACTACCGGTGCCAGAAAGTCTACTGTTCAAATTTTCCCTTAGATCTTGCTAGCTTTCATCTTTTTGCACTCAAACTAGACTATTTAAGTCCAGCACTTGCTCAGAACTTCTTGTAGCATTTACTGTAGTATATATACTGCTACCAGCACTAAACCTTCCATAGGAAAGTAAAAACAGCTTCAGTACTTAATAAATTGAGCACCTATCCAGGCATGTCTAAAGGTCAGTTCACTATGCTTTCTCCTGTCAACCTGGAGAACTTGGACATCCTGAGACAATGTAGCAACTGCCTCATGTACACAAGCAACCCTCTCCTCTTACCTCCCAACACTATGAATTGTGAGAGATGCACATATGTAGCCAAACTGGAAGCCAAGGACTCTCCAGCCAAGACTGGATTAGCCAGTAAAGAGGAGAAGGTCAACACCTGCACCATGCCACATGGAACACATAGCCCCCCAGAACATACACCACCACAACCATCACATATTAACACAAAACACACACATGCCTTCACAGAGGCTGTCCATAAAAATCTACCCAAACAAAAGAGACCACCGAGGCAGAAATGCAAGCAACTATCACATCCCAGACAAACCATGAGACATATAGCTCACATAAACAGTGTGCCATTCAACCAAACCCCCTAAGGCAAAACAGCTTACCTAATACACTAGTCATAGGTGACTCAATAGTAAGGCACACTGATGTCCCACTCACTAGGTTGAATAAGGAGAAAGGTACGGTTAGCTGCCTGTTGGGTGCCAGGATCCACCACATAACGCACGCACTTAGGTCACTCCACAACAGGTACAAATATGACTCTGTTATTATCCATGTTGGTGTGAATGACCTGAGATGTACCTCCCTGGACTACATGAAAGGAGACATGAAGGAGCTGTCTGATCTTGTAGCCCAGGCAGGTATGACCCTAGCCCTGAGTAGCATCCTACCTCACCCAGAATGATACCACAGTACAAGCAGAAAATGATTGACTTCAACAATTGGCTAAGTTTCTGGTGTCATTTTAAGGGGCTCCAGTATCTGTCTGCCTGAGATGACATGATCGGCAGACCTCGATGCTTTGCCAGAGATGGCCTGCACCTGTCACCATGGGATTCTGGGTACTGGCCAAGGCTCTTGCCACCCCTATAGTGCCTTTTTAGGCAATGTCCTGAAGACAAAATTACCACTGTAACAGTTACAAGCAAACGTAATCTGAGGGTCATGCTACTCAATGCTAGAAGTCTAAATCTCAAAATGCACTCACTCGAAGTACTCCTTAGAATGGAGAACATCGACATCTGTGCAGATACAGAGACCTGGTTCAAGGCTCTGGAGAACACCCTTGCACTGCCAGGCTATAATTCATACCACACTTTTCGGCCCCAAAACCTGGACTGAAGCCCTAAAAGTAGCGGTGTCTCCATATTCATAAAGGATATGCACACCTCCAGACTAGTAGCCCAACATAACGCATCAGAGATCCTTCAGGTACAACTAACACTGGGTAAAACTGCAATCCAGGTTGTAGCCTGCTATAGATCTCCCACCATGCCGCCAGACTCCCACTCCACATTCCTAAACACACTGGAAAATATTAAGGTACAACCCAATACCCTTATACTGGGAGACTTTAACTACCCCTCCATCAACTGGGAAAATTACTCATGTACCAACACACTCACTAAATATTTTCTGGAATTCATTAATTCCAGCGCCCTGGACCAACTTATTCTTACCCCCACTCGGGGTAGAAACATCCTTGAGATGATCATTACTAACATGGGTGACCGCTGCTCTACACCAGAAATCTACTCCTCCCTGATCAGATCTGACCACAAGCTAATCACCATGGATATCCGCATCCCACCCTCACCTCCCATAAAGGAGACCACCATGAAAAACTTCTCCAAAGTCAATTTTGGGCTTTTAAAATCAGAGGTGGCTAACTTCACGATGCTCATGCAAATGGAAAATATGTGCATGACTGTTGAATCATACACCAATGCACTGTATGAACACATACACAAGTGCATGTAACAGGCCATACCAAACAGAACCAAGAAGCTCTCCTCCAAAAAAATGGAAGTCAATCTGGTGGTATCCTACCATAAACAAACCTGCAACAGAAGGAAGAAACTGTTGCAGAAAAAAGTAAAGTCCCAAGACTGGAAAAACTCCCTTGTTAGCCTCAGCAAAAAACTGAGATCCCTCACCAAATCCTCTAAACCTAGCTATGAAAGAAAAATGCAGCCGATACTAAAGACAACCACAAGGCATTCTATAGCTATGTCAAGAATCTACATGGCAATACTCAGATCTGCTCTGAACTACAGCACAATGGCAACACATATACCAAGCTAATTGATATTGCTAATATACTGGCCGACAGGTTCAGTGCGAACTTTACCCCCCCTTCTCCCCCTAAAGGGCCTATTACAATTCCAGAGGAATGCCAAGCTCCTAATATCATGGCTGCACAAGTAAAAAACACACTGTCCAAAGCCAAGAATATAGCTTCCATTGGACCTGATAATATCCCTGGATGTGTTCTACATGAATTACAAAGTGAACTGGCACCACACCTGAGTGCCCTGTTCAATCATAGCCTCACTTCAGGCTTTGTTCCTGCTGAATGTTGTGCTGCTATGATCATCTCACTCCACAAAGGGGGAGCAACTACTGACCCTGGGAACTACTGCCCCATTAGCCTGATGAGTCTGATATGTAAGGCTATGGAGTGCATCATCATGAACCTTATAAATAGGGACATAGGGAATCTCCAAACTCTGGACCTCACGCAGTTTGAGTTTGTGAAAGGCAGATCATGCCTGCTCATCCTGATAGACATCTTCGAGTCTGTCACCAGAGCTGTAATTGAAGGCAAGGTAGTTCACACAGCCTACCTCGATCTTGCCAAGGCCTTCAACGACATCCCTCACTCAGGAATCATAGATAGATTCACAAAACTAGGCATAAACCCCTATGTCACAAGATGGGTTGCAAACTGGCTCACTGCTAGAACCCACACTGTGAAAGTAGCGGACTCCAAATCTGACTACCGACCAGTTACAAGTGGTGTCACCCAGGGATTGGTCCTTGGTCCTCTCCTGTTTGGCATCTACTTCTCTGAAGTTCAAGCCAACATAAAGGGACTCTGGCTGACCAAGTTCACAGATGATTGCAAACTGGGAGCCATTATTGATTCTCCAACAGATGTAGACATTCTACAAAAATGTCTCACTGAGACCAATGATTGGTGCCAAAACCATGGCCTTAAGCTCAGTGCCAAAAAGTGCATTGACATTCCCTTTGGGAAAAACTCAGTGCCCATGAATTGCCACATCAGTGGTAGTCCACTAAACCCCGAAGGAGTGATAAGAGATTTGGGGACACAGGTTGACAGCAACCTCTCCTTTGATAACCACATTGCCACTATGGTCAGAAAGTCCTACTATGTGGCACATCTCATTACAAAGTGTTTTTCACCCAAGAAGAAGAAAGAGGTCATAATCCCTCTCAACACATCCCTCATTAGATCTATTATAGACCACAGTGCCTCATTTGGTATGTACCTCACTAGACACCTACAACAACTCGAAAGGCCACAAAAGTACCTCACTAAGAGGATCTTAGGCCTTAAACATATGCCCTATACAGACAGACTCAAAAAACTCCAGATATTCTCTGTCTCATATCACCTACTTAGAGGCGATCTCTGCTTGACCTACAAAGCCATGTATCTGTTAGATCTGCTACACCTAAAGAAATCCAAATCCCTCTATGCCACATGCTCCAGGGATCTCAACCTCATTACCACAATAAAAAGACCATGCTGGAGAGACTGGTTCCTAACCCAGAAACTGCCCATGCTCTGGAACAAACTTCCCATCCACATCAAGCAGAGCACCTCACTGGCCCTCTTCAAGAGAAATTTTGATGAGTGGATGGGCAATAGAAGATTCACCCCAGGGATCAGTTCAGTGGCCTTGCTTGATAGGGGCACTGGGAACTAACGTCGTGCAGCATGATGCCAGGGAATCATTTTGGGTTAGGCTTATATAGGCTCCAGGGCCATTACCTAGTACACACCTATGAACCTATGAACCTATAAAGTATCAGAACATTATACGTTATATAATAGGCAGAACCACTATAAATTCATATAGCTAGAAGTGAAAGAATTTTACAAATGGAGTGTTAAAATGCAGTACATACCCTACAACTATAAAATAATTATCGTAAGGAACTCTCCTATACATTACTAGGATATTTCCTGATGAGTGGCTTTTGTCCAAGTTAGTTGATCAACAACAGAAGACCAGATACTTAAGGAAAGCTGAATGGAAGTTATGTACTTACCATAATGATAGATCCATACTGTCTGATTTGGAAGTTATGCACTTACCATAATGATAGATCCGTACTGTCTGATTTGGAAGTTATGTACTTACCATAATGATAGATCCATACTGTCTGATTTGGAAGATATGTACTTACCATAATGATAGATCCTTACTGTCTGATTTGGACGTTATGTACTTACCGTAATTATAGATCCATACTGTCTGATTTGGAAGTTATGTACTTACCGTAATTATAGATCCATACTGTCTGATTTGGAAGTTATGTACTTACCGTAATTATAGATCCATACTGTCTGATTTGGAAGTTATGTACTTACCATAATTATAGATCCATACTGTCTGATTTGGAAGTTATGTACTTACCATAATGATAGATCCATACTGTCTGATTTGGAAGTTATGTACTTACCGTAATTATAGATCCATGTTGTCTGATTGGGAAGTTGTGTAGTTATAAAGACAGATCCATGCTATCTGATTTGGAAGTTATGTACTTACCATAATGATAGATCCGTACTGTCTGATTTGGACGTTATGTACTTACTGTAATTATAGATCCATGTTGTCTGACTGGGAAGTTGTGTAGTTATAAAGACAGATCCATGCTATCTGATTTGGAAGTTATATACTTACCATAATGATAGATCTATACTGTCTGATTTGGAAGTTATGTACTTACCGTAATTATAGATCCATGTTGTCTGATTGGGAAGTTATGTACTTACCATAATTATAGATCCATACTGTCTGATTTGGAAGTTATGTACTTATTGTAATTATAGATCCATGTTGTCTGATTGGGAAGTTGTGTAGTTATAAAGACAGATCCATGCTATCTGATTTGGAAGTTATGTACTTACCATAATGATAGATCTGTACTGTCTGATTTGGAAGTTATGTACTTACCGTAATTATAGATCCATGTTGTCTGATTGGGAAGTTGTGTAGTTATAAAGACAGATCCATGCTATCTGATTTGGAAGTTATGTACTTACCATAATGATAGATCCGTACTGTCTGATTTGGACGTTATGTACTTACTGTAATTATAGATCCATGTTGTCTGACTGGGAAGTTGTGTAGTTATAAAGACAGATCCATGCTATCTGATTTGGAAGTTATATACTTACCATAATGATAGATCTATACTGTCTGATTTGGAAGTTATGTACTTACCATAATTATAGATCCATGTTGTCTGATTGGGAAGTTGTGTAGTTATAAAGACAGATCCATGCTATCTGATTTGGAAGTTATGTACTTACCATAAAGACAGATCCATGTTATCTGATTTGGAAGTTATATACTTACCATAATGATAGATCCGTACTGTCTGATTTGGAAGTTATGTACTTACCGTAATTATAGATCCATGTTGTCTGATTGGGAAGTTGTGTAGTTATAAAGACAGAGCCATGCTATCTGATTTGGAAGTTATGTACTTACCATAATGATAGATCCATACTGTCTGATTTGGAAGTTATGTACTTACCGTAATTATAGATCCATACTGTCTGATTTGGAAGTTATGTACTTACCGTAATTATAGATCCATGTTGTCTGATTGGGAAGTTATGTACTTACCATAATTATAGATCCATACTGTCTGATTTGGAAGTTATGTACTTACCATAATGATAGATCCGTACTGTCTGATTTGGACGTTATGTACTTACCGTAATTATAGATCCATGTTGTCTGACTGGGAAGTTGTGTAGTTATAAAGACAGATCCATGCTATCTGATTTGGAAGTTATGTACTTACCATAATGATAGATCCGTACTGTCTGATTTGGAAGTTATGTACTTACCATAATTATAGATCCATGTTGTCTGATTGGGAAGTTGTGTAGTTATAAAGACAGATCCATGCTATCTGATTTGGAAGTTATGTACTTACCATAATTATAGATCCATGTTGTCTGATTGGGAAGTTGTGTAGTTATAAAGACAGATCCATGCTATCTGATTTGGAAGTTATGTACTTACCATAAAGACAGATCCATGTTATCTGATTTGGAAGTTATATACTTACCATAATGATAGATCCGTACTGTCTGATTTGGAAGTTATGTACTTACCCTAATTATAGATCCATGTTGTCTGATTGGGAAGTTGTGTAGTTATAAAGACAGAGCCATGCTATCTGATTTGGAAGTTATGTACTTACCATAATGATAGATCCATACTGTCTGATTTGGAAGTTATGTACTTACCGTAATTATAGATCCATACTGTCTGATTTGGACGTTATGTACTTACTGTAATTATAGATCCATGTTGTCTGACTGGGAAGTTGTGTAGTTATAAAGACAGATCCATACTGTCTGATTGGGAAGTTATGTACTTACCATAATTATAGATCCATACTGTCTGATTTGGACGTTATGTACTTACTGTAATTATAGATCCATGTTGTCTGATTGGGAAGTTGTGGAGTTATAAAGACAGATCCATGCTATCTGATTTGGAAATTATGTACTTACCATAATGATAGATCCGTACTGTCTGATTTGGAAGTTATGTACTTACCGTAATTATAGATCCATGTTGTCTGATTGGGAAGTTGTGTAGTTATAAAGACAGATCCATGCTATCTGATTTGGAAGTTATGTACTTACCATAATGACAGACACAGACTCAGTGTGCCAGTAAACCACAGCCCATAAGGCAAAAGAATGTACCCAACCCCCAACACACTAGTCATAGGTGACTCTATAGTCAGGCGCACTGTTGTCCCACTCACCAGGCTAAACAAGGTGAAGGTTACTGTCAGCTGCTTGTCGGGTGCCAGGATCCGCCACATAACCCATGCACTCAGGTCACTCCACAACAAGTACAAATATAACTGTCATTGTCCATGTTGGTGTGAATGACCTGAGACATACCTCCCTGGACTACATGAAAAGAGACATGGAAGAGCTCTCAGATCTTGTAGCCCAGGCAGGTATGACCCTAGCCCGGAGTAGCATCCTGCCATCACCCAGAATGATACCGTAGTACAAGGACAAAATGATTAACTTCAACAATTGGCTAAGCTTCTGGTGTCATTCTAGGGATTCCAGTATCTGTCTGCCTGGGACGACATGGTCAACAGACCACGATGCTTTGCCAGAGATGGCCTGCACCTGTCCCCCAGGGATTCCGGATACTGGCTAAGGCTCTTGCCACACGTATAGTGCCTTTTTTAGGCAAGGTTCAAATGACAAATTCACCACCGTAACAGGAACAGGCAAGCAAAAACTGAGGGTAATGCTACTCAATGTTAGAAGTCTAAATCTCAAAATGCACTCACTCGAGGCACTCCTTAAGATGGAGAACATCGATATCTGTGCAGTGACTGAGACCTGGTTCAAGGCACTAGAGGGCACACCTGCATTACCAGACTATAACTCATACCACACTTTTTGGCCATCTAACCTGGACCAGAATATCAAAGGCGGAGGTGTGTCCATATTCATTAAGGATATCCACACTTCCAGGCTAGTTGCGCAGCATAATGCATCCGAGGTTATCCAAGTGCAACTAACTCTGAGCAAAACTGCAATCCAAACTGTAGCTTGCTACAGATCCCCCACCATGCCCCAGGATTCCCAGTCCTCTTTTCTTGGTATACTGGAAAATATTAGGGTTCAACCAAACACCCTAATAATGGGCGATTTCAATTACCCCACCATTAACTGGAAAAACTATTCATGTACCAACTCCTTCACTCAACACTTTCTGGAATTCATAAATTCCAATGCCCTGGATCAACTTATCCACACTCCCACCAGGGGCAACAATATCCTAGACCTAGTCATTACCAACATGAGTGACTGGTGTTCCACACCTGAAATCAACTCCTCATTGGTCAGATCCATCCATAAGCTAATCGCCCTAGATATCCGCATCCTGCCCCCACCCACCATTAAGGAAACCATGGTAAAATATTTCTCCATGGACAATACAGTTATGACTGCTGAATCCTACACAAATGCACTCTATAAGCACTTACACGAGTGCATGGATTGTGCTTTCCCAAAGAGAACCAAGATGCTATCTTCCAAAAAAAAAAAAAAAGGAAGCCAATCTCGTGGTCCCCTGCCATAAACAAACTCTACAAAAGAAGGAAGGAACCGTTGCAAAAGAGACTAAAATCCTATGAGTGGAGGAGCTCTCTGGTCAGCCTCAGTAAGAAGCTGAGATCCCTTTTAAGATTCTCCAAAGCTAGCTATGAAAACAAAATCACCACTGATTCTAGGGACAACCACAAAGCATTTTATAGCTATGTCAAGAATCTCAATGGCAACACCCAGATCTGCTCTGAGTAACAGGACAATGGCACAAAAATTACAGAATCAACTGATATTGCCAACATCCTGGTAGATAGGTTCAGTGATAACTTTATCCCCCTCTTACCCCTAAAGGGCCCATATCTATGCAGGAAGAATGCAAAGTTCCTGTCATCCCATCTATGCAGGTAAAAGCTGCACTCTCTAAAACCAAAAACACATCATCCATGGGACCGGACAACATCCCAGGCTGCATTTTACACAAACTTCAGAATGAACTGGTTCCCCACCTAAGCACTATGTTCAATCATAGTCTCATGTCAGGCTTTGTGCCCACTGAATGGTGCACAGCAACAGTTATCCCACTCCACAAAGGGGGAGCCACCACTTATCCTGGGAACTATCGCCCTACTAGCCTGATGAGCCTGGTCTGCAAGGCCATGGAATGTATCATCATGGAATTCACAAACAAAGACATTGGTAACCTCCAAACACTTGACCCCACCCAGTTCGGGATTGTGAAAGGCAGATCATGCCTTCTGAACCTGATCGACTTCTTTGAGGCAATCACTAAAGCCATAGATGAGGCTAAGGTGGTTCACACAGCCTATCTTGACCTCGCCAAGGCTTTTGACACTATTCCCCACCCTGGAATTATAGCTAAACTCAATAAACCAGGTATAAATCCCTACGTCACAAGATGGGTTGCCAACTGGCTCACTGACAGAACCCACACTGTAAAAGTTGCAGACTTCAAATCTGACTTCAAACCAGTGACAAGTGGAGTATCACAGGGTTCAGTACTGGGACCTCTCCTGTTTGGTATCTACTTCTCTGAAATACAGGCTAACACAGAAGGCCTCTGACTAATGAAGTTCAGAGATGACTGCAAACTAGGAGCCATAGTCGAGTCCCCAAATGATGTGGACATCCAACAGAAGGGCCTCACTGAGACAGATGCCTGGTGTCAAAGCTATGGCCTCAAGCTCAGTGCCAAAAAGTGCTTTGTCATCCCCTTTAGTAAAAAGTCTCTACCCAGGAACTACCACATAAACGTTAGTCTACTTAACACCAAATGTGTGATAAGAGACCTTGGGACCCAGGTGGACAGTAGTTTCTCCTTTGATAATCACATCACCACAGTAATCAGGAAATCCTTTTATGTGACACACATCACAAAAGGGTTCTCATCCAGGAAAAAAGAGGTAATTGTTCCCCTCTACTCAGCACTCATTAGACCCATTATAGAGTACAATGCCCCTTTTGGCATGTACCTCACAAGACATCTGCAGCAGCTGGAAAGGCCACAGAAGCACCTCATTACTGGCCTCAAACAGATGCCCTTCACTGACCGTCTCAAAAACTCCAGCTTTACTCTGTAGCATATCACCTACTCTGAGGAGATCTCTGCCTAACATATAAAGCTATGTTAAACCCAGAGCTGTTGGACATGCTACACCTAAAGAAATTCCAATCCCTCTGAGCTACATGCCTTAGGGACCTAAACCTTGTCACCATAATAAACAGAACATACTGGAGGGATAGATTCCTGTCCCAGAGACTTCCTATACTCTGGAACAAGCTACCCATCTATGTCAAGCAAATTTCCTCATTAGCACTCTTCAAGAAAAATCTTGATGAGTGGATGGGAAATAGGAAATACACCCCAGGGATCAGTTCGGTGGCTCTGCTCGACAGAGGCACAGGCAATTAACTTTCTTGGGTGGCATAAGCCAGGGAACCTTGTTGGCTAGGCTTACTTAGGCCCTTGGGCCAGTAGCCTAGTACCTACCTATGAACCCATGAACCTATGCTATCTGATTTTCATGCTGTTCAAAATGTGGGCTTCTGGATCTGATCAGATTTGACTTTGGCACAGAGTTTGAATCTTCTTCAATTCCTTGGCTCTGACTCCACCCCTACCCATAATCCCCTGAACTCCACCCTTGTACCTCAGATTGAGTTTGCCCCCCCAAAAAAAACAAATAATTCACAGCAGTGAAATTAAAATAATGGTTGAAGCTAAAATAAAGAGAAGAAGAGAGGGCAATAGTCAGAACAGGACTGATCACAGACAGGGTGTAGGGTAACAACCACCTGGTCACCTCAAAGTCATATGTGTCAATTTGCAAATGGGGCAGGAGAGAGGGAGGTTGAACCAGATGAAAATCAGACAAGACGGAGCTCTCATTATGGTAAGCACATATCTTTTGTATCTAATGTTGTCTATTTTCATCCAGTTCAACATATGGGACAGATTCCCAAGCTGTCTATCTGGGTGGTATTAAGGAAGGACGTTGTTAAGGATGGTGGAACCTAAAAAAGAGGGTGGTCTAGACTGTAGGTCCATTTTATAATGAGACACAAAAGTATGGGCTGTGGATTAAGTTGCTACAGCACAAATGTCATCAATGGAAACATAGAAATGTCTGTTGAAGTAGATATTGCTCTAGTTGAATGAGCTTTAGGTTTAGATTGTAGAGTCAAGCTCTTCTTGTTATAAACAAAAGAAATGCAATCAGACAGCCATCTTGAAATGGTAACCTTAACAACAGCTTAACCTATTTTTGGTTTTGAAAAGGCAATAAACAACTGATCAGATGTCATGAATTGTTTCATTCTATGAAGGTAAAGTCTGAGTTGTCAATGAACATCTAGCAGAGTTAAAATGTATTTCCCTTTGTTTGAGAATCTGGGAAAAATGCTGGTAAGTTTATTGACTTATTTAAGTTTGCTTGGATGCAAACTTAGGGAAGAAAGATCTGTTTGCAGGTTCAACTACATGTTGAGTTATAGCTTAGAGCATGAGGGTAATATCCCATGGGGGAACTGGGTCTCTGATGGGAGGTTGTACAAGAAAAGTTCCTCTCAAAAAGGCCTTAGAGATCTTTAAGGAAGCTGTGAAGGTGTCATTGTAGCCAATGTGGAAGTTTGAGATTGTCACCATTTGAACTTTGAAGGTGGAATAACTGGAGCCTTTGTCAGAAAGTTTAAACAAAAATTATAAAATGGATGGAATGAGTTCAAAAAAAGGGTCCAAACCCTTGGGCACTGCCAGATAGAAAATCTCCTCCACTTGCTATGATATACAGTTTTTGTAAATGGTTTCTGTGAAGCAGATATAATCTTGACAACTGTAGTGGGGAGCCATGCATCCCTGGCTATTGTCAGAGTTGGAGGAAACACACAGTTAGTTTCATGGACTTCTGACTCAGAAGCGATAATCCAGATGGGTGAGTTAGAAGATCTGGATAATAAACCAACATCCATGGGGGATGCATTAGTGGGAGGCCATAGGAAGGAGAACCATATTTGTTGGTGCCAGAAGGCGGTGATGAGGATTACCCTGGCTTTGCAATGTCTTGTTTTCCGCACAAACTTGTTCATTAGTGGTAAGGGAGGAAATGCTTACAGGAGACCCGGGGCCGATTGTGGACCAGAACATCCCTCAGTGATTGACCCTGTGGAGGAATCGGGGCAAAGTAACTGTTGCATTTGTTGTTGAGATAGGAGGCAAAGAGGTTGCAGCAAGGTTGTCTCTAGAGATGAAATATGAGTGTTGTCACTGCTGGATTGAAGGACCACTTGTGAGGTATTAAGATGGTCTTGCTCAATTTGTCCATTAACACACTGGATGACCCTGCGATGTGCTTGCTGTCACAAAGTAGTGTGAAGACATTGTCCACTACAACCTCTCATGGTTTCTTGACATAGAAGATAAGAACAGGTTCATCCCTTTTTTCTGATGCACCAGACTACTGCTGTGATGTCTGTCTCTATGGAAATCAAACCCTTGTGGAGGATATCCTGAAATGCCTGCAACTCTAGGAGGACAGCCCTTTTCTCCAAGAAAAGGTGACCATGTACAGTACCTTGGATCTTCCTCCCTTTGAGAAGCCCCCACCACACGCTAGAATGGAAGCATCCATGGTTATTGCTGCTATCAGTAGGGCTGTGTGGAACAGGTGTCCTTCAGTTACTGAAGGAGATATCTACCAAGTGATGTGTCATCTGCAGAGCTGACTCAGGTGAATCTTTGCATGTAAAAGCTGAATATTCTGAGACCACTGTACTGCTAGGGTCCATAGGAGGCTGTGGAGCCATTTGTATTGTGGATACCATTACACATAGGAGACAAAACAGCAACCTTGATGGAGGAGAGGCATGATGAAGCACCCACATGGCAGCTAGTCATAAAGATAAGACCCTGGAATCGGGAAGACTGATGTTTTCTGGAATTCATAAACTCCAACGCCTTGGATCAACTTATCCACACCCCCACCAGGGGCAGCAATAGACTTGGTCATTACTAACATGGGTGACTGGTGTTCCACACCAGAGGTCAATTCCTTGTTGGTCAGATCCGACTGCAAGCTAATCAGCCTAGACATCCACATCCCACCCCCATTAGGGAAACCACAGTAAAAAATTTCTCCAAAACCAACTTCACGCTTTTTAAGACAGAAGTGGCAAACTTCATGACGCCCATGCAGATGGACAATACAGATATGACTGCTGAATCCTACACAAATGCACTTTATAAGCACTTACATGAGTGCATGGATCGTGCTATCCCTAACAGAACCAAGATGCTATCCTCCAAAATAAGGAAGCCAATCTGGTGGTCCCCTGCTATAAACAAACTCTACAACAGAAGAAAGAAACTGTTGCAAAAGAGAGTAAAATCCCATGAGTGGAAGAACTCCCTGGTCAGTGTCAGTAATAAGTTGAGATCCAATATGAAATCCTCCAAAGCTAGTTATGAAAACAAAATCACCACTGATTCTAAAGACAACCACAAAGCATTCTATAGCTATGTCAAGAATCTCAATGGCAACACTCAGATCTGCTCTGAATTACAGCACAATGGCACTAAATATACAGAACCAACTAATATTGCCAACATCTTGGCAGATAGGTTCAGTGCTAACTTTACCCCCCACCCCCTAAAGGGCCCATCTCTATACCGGAAGAATGCAAAGTTCCTGTAATCATGGCTGCACAGGTAAAAAACACACTCTCCAAAGCCAAGAACACAGCATCCATTGGACCTGACAACATCCCAGGCTGCATTCTACATGAACTACAGAATGAACTGGCACCCCACCTAAGCACCATGTTCAATCATAGCCTCACCACAGGCTTTGTGCCCACTGAATGGCGCACAGTGACAGTTATCCCACTCCACAAAGGGGGAGCCACCATGGACCCTGGGAACTACTGCCCCATTATCCTAATGAGCCTGGTCTGCAGGACATGGAATGTGTCATCATGGAAAGTATAAACAAAGACATTGGTAATCTCCAAACTCTGGACCCCACTCAGTTCGGGTTTGTAAAAGGCAGATCATGTCTTCTAAACCTGATTGACTTCTTTGAATCAGTCACCAAAGCTGTGGACAAGGGTAAGATGGTTCGCACAACCTATCTAGAGCACACCAAGGCTTTTGACACCAAACCTCACTCTGGAATTATAGATAAACTCACTAAACTTGGTATACATCCCTATGTCACAAGATGGATTGCCAACTGACTCACTGACAGACCAGTGACAAGTGGAGTACGACAGGGTTCAGTCCTGGGTCCTCTCTTGTTTGGTATCTACTTTTCTGAAGTACAGGCTAACACAGAATGTCTTTGGTTAACAGAGTTCACAGATGACTGCAAACTAGGAGTCATAATTGAAACTCTTAATGATGTGGACATCCTACAAAAGGGCCTCACTGAGACAGATGCCTGGTGTCAAAGCCATGGCCTCAAGCTCAATGCCAAAAAGTGCATTGTCATCCCTTTGGTAAAAACTCTGTTCCCATGAGCTACCACATAGGTGGTAGTCTACTTAACACCAAAAGTGTGATAAGAGACCTTGGGACACAGGTGGACAGTAGTCTCTCCTTTGATAATCACATCACCACAGTAGTCAGGAAATCCTTCTTCGTGGCACACCTCATCACAAAAGGTTTCTCATCCAGGAAAAAAGAGGTAATTGTTCCCCTCTACTCATCACTCATTAGACCCATTACAGAGTACAACGCCCCTTTTGGTATATACCTCACAAGATATCTACAACAACTGGAAAGGCCGCAGAAATACCCCACAAAGAGGATTACTGGCTTCAAACAGATGCCCTATGCAGACCGTCTTAAAAAACTCCAGCTTTACTCCATTGCATATCGCCTACTCAAGGTGATCTCTGCTTAACATACAAAGCTATGTCAAATCTAGAGCTGTTGGACATGCTCCACTTAAAGAAATACCAATCCCTCCAAGCTACACACTCTAGGGACCTAAACCTTGTCACTACAATAAACAGAACATGCTGGAGGGATAGATTCTTGTCCCAAAGACATCCCATACTCTGGAACAAACTACCTATCTATATCAAAGAAAGCTTTTCATTAGCACTCTTCAAGAAAAATCTGGATGATTGGATGAGAAATAGGAAATTCACCCCGGGGATTACCTCTGTGGCTCTGCTCGACAGGGCCAATAATTTTCTTGGGTGACAAAAGCCAGAGTACCTTTTTGGCTAGGCTTGTATAGGCTCTAGGGCTGATAGCCTAGTACCTACTTATGAGCCTATGAACCTATCTGTAGGCTGGTATTGAGGTGGCATCCTATAACTTCTGTTTGTTTGGTTGGTGTCAAATGACACTTACTGTTATTCTTAAGTCTAGTAACATCTGGATCACAAGATCTAGATGACATAGCAGCAGATGCTTGGAAGTAGCAGTTAGGAGACAACCGTCAAGGTAGGGGAAACTTGTATACCCAGTAGTCGCAAGTGTGTTGCCACTACTGCCATTATCTTGGCGAACAGCATAGAGGTTGCGGTGAGACCAAAAGGCAGAGCTCTGATTTGATAATGATTGGCTTCCAGACAGAAACAGAGGGATCTCCAGGAGCACGTCTCTATCTCCACATGATAGTAGGCATCCTGGAGATCTATAGTGCACATCCAG
The DNA here is from genome assembly GCF_019279795.1 of Protopterus annectens. NCBI lineage: Eukaryota > Metazoa > Chordata > Ceratodontiformes > Protopteridae > Protopterus > Protopterus annectens. The sequence continues at coordinate 1,761,557,032 of NC_056744.1, forward strand.
TTGTCCTTCCTCAGCAGAGGCAATATGGGCCGAATCATGACCATCCTAAATTTTGTCTGTTTTATAAATTGATTGAGATGACTGAGATCCAGAATGGGTCTGAGGTCCCCTGTCATCTTTGGCACTAAAAAGAACTTTGAAGAGACTCCTGACTCTAATGGGTCTTGAGACCAGTTGGGTGCCTCTTTTTTCTAGCAGTTTGGAAATGTTTCCTGTTGCTGACTCCCATTGACTGTGGAATATTGTAAATTCTCCTTTTTTCTGAGGAGAAGGGAAAAGGGAATAGAATGTCCTCTGGAAATTATCTTTAACACCCATGAATGTGTTGTTCTGTTTTGTCAGGCTTGTGAGTGCAAGGATAAGCTCCTCCCAACTACCTCCAGAGAGCAGCAGTTGGGCAACTATTCTTGGTAAAAGGGCCATAGAAGCCCTGGTTATGCAGTCCACTTCTGCCTCTCAAGCAATGTCCATTCTAATTACCTCCACTTTTACCATGAGGAGGTGTATCACTAGGAGAATCATGATAAAAAACCCATGACTTTCTGAATCACATCTTTTTCCTAGTCCTCTGATTCCTAAATAAGGATCTTTGTGGCATGGAAAAAAATGATTCCCACTGCAGTGTCTTACCATACTGGTGGCTCCTGGTTAACACATCTTTAACTTTGGGTCCAAAGAGCATAGAACCATCATAGGAGGCATTTATGAAGAACATCTTAAAACCTTCTGCAAAGTGACAAAGATACACCCAGGCATGCAGGTGCATGGTAATGCCGGTGCCTGCTACTCTGGCCATGTCATCAGCTGCATTGGAAAGCAGTCACATGGCTATGTTGGAGGTCAACTTTAAGGTAGATAGCTGGGAGTCCACTGTCTTTTGAACAATCGCAGGCAAAATACCTGAGAGAGATTTGGAGAATTCCTTGGTCAAATCTCTCTGGAATTCTGGAATCTAGTAACATGGGACAAACAGCTCAGTGACCTAAGGGCAAAGAACACTGAGAAATAAGCCCATTTCCCAAACCTGTCTATCACCCTAGACTCCCTGTTAGAGGAATGAACAGAGGACTTTTTCTCAGCTAATTACTTTCTCATGGTCAGTGGTACCACCATAACATCCACTGGAAGACCTTTGCTCTTTAGAGCTGATAATATCTTGTCTGGTTTCTTGGGTATGGGTTCCACCACATCAGGGTCCTTCCATGCCTGTTTGTCATGAGATCGATGAAGTCAACAGGTGGTAACCACCCAAGGTGATGTTGAGCCAGCACCAAAGGCTTCCGAGAATATGGATTCATCAGGTGAGGGATCTTCATTACACCATCCCCCTCTCTGTTTCATCAGCTCAAGGGTCTCACCAAAGGTGGTGTCTTCCAAGGGGGACTGGAGGGACACTTCACCTTCATCCAAATCAATGTCTTCCAAGAATGACTCAGGGATGAGTCTACATGTCTCTGTTTAGATGCCTGTTTCTTATGAACTGTTTCTGCTGGGAACTCAGATGGTTTTGAATCAACTGGGAGTTAATGTAGCATTCAGGCTCAGAAGCATGTGGTACCAAGTATCTCTGTCTGGCAGGGTGATAGGAAGTAGAACCTGAATCCTGTTGGAGTTCTGGTGGAGCTAAACTGGATAAAGACTCCTTTTCCTTTTCCAATGGCATAGTAAAACCATGGCAAAAGCCTTGAAAACTGAAGCCACTGTCAGCCCCGAGGGCCTCCTCCTATCTGAAAATAAGAGATAATTCCCAGCACTGACAAGCCTTAGCCCCAAGGCTGACCTTGGATCCAAGCTATCCAGAGCCATTGCCCCAAGAGAGAGGGAGGGATTGTTTGAACAGCCTCAGAGTTGAACCATTCCCTCGGAACTCAGCACCGATGCTTCTGCTCTGAGTCTCTTCTTGATCCCAACATATCAGTGTTGAGAGATAGAGACGTTGTCTGTGATGAAGTAGATCAAACTCTCAGCTCCAACAAAAGGAGATCTGAGATTAGTTGTTTCCAGGGTCTCTGGAACCAGAGGGCAGACTGGGACTGGAGGTATTAGAGGAGGGGTACATGGTCTGATACACAATACGTTCCCAGTATACAGTACTAAGAGAACCCCAAACTGAATTTTTGTCCAGAAAAATGTCATTATTCTGTCAATGCCGTGTTCTTTGAGGCTTCAAAATGACCATGCAGAAGAAGCCAACAAGAATGGCTTTAAATACATCCTTACCTGAAGGATTAGTGAATGTAATCTCGGGTTCACTTGTTTCAGTGAGAAACAGAGCCAAGGAGATGAGGGATGGATCCAGGAGGCTGTTGGTTCCAACTTTCAAGCACATTTTGGATTCAGTACAATTGGTACCTTTGGATCTGGAAAGTGTTTTCTGGTGAGTTTAGTAGGAGTTCTGCTTTCCCCAGCTTGTCCTTTGCTTTGCCCCTTTGTTTATCTTTGTCTTGTCTTTTTCCTTTTCCTGAGGTTTCTCTTTGGGTTTTGTCTTGTCTGGTTTCTTGGCTAGGGAAACACAGGAAGGAGATCCTGCCAATGATGACTCTGTCTGTGGTGGAAGGAGACCCCTCACAGTAAGTTTTTCACATCTGGTCTGTAGTGCCCTGGAGCTAAAGGAGGCACATGACTGTCAGTCAGTATCTAGATGGGCAACTTCCAGATGGTACACACAGTTAGTACGGGGTCCTGCAGGGGAAGCTTGTGCCCACAATCAGAACACTTTGTAAAACCCTGAGAATCTGCCATTTGTGGAAGAACCTGATATCCAAACAAAAATCTAATACAACAAAGCACACACACACACATTACAACAATCTATAGCTATATTGTGTCTTTCGGCTTTTCCCAGTTAGGGGTCACCACAGCAGAACTCCAGTCCACTAATGATTGGCAGTAGATTGTTACATGCCGAGTTGCCAGCTCTGATGCACAACCTTCAACAAAGGTACGCCCATTCACACATGTCTCCACACAGAAGATGCTCTAGCTGAGAATCAAACCAGACAGTGTCTTACTGTGAGGTGGCAACGCTACCGCAGCACCACCACCGCAGTCTACAACAATCTATAGCTATACTGAGTTAAATTCAAGTATGAGTTCTACAGAAAAAAAATTCAACTGCACTATGGAAACAAATTAATATGTTAATCAGAACTAACTACTAACCTGTTATACTACTAAATCCTAAATACTAAATTAAACTATCTTAAACTATTTTAACTATCTTAACTATGCTAACCTACTCAAACAATGAAATAAAAACTATACATTTTACTAGATAAGAATTTTTCTGTTGGAGAGACAAATCTCTCAGTAGGAAGAGGAGGAGGAGAATAAAGTGGTCTTTAATCAAAAAGGATACACAAAACAGAACAGAACCCATGCAACACATCCAAAGTCTTTAGGCGGCAAACAAGACGTGAGGTACAAGGGTGGAGTTCAGGGAATTCTAGTAAGGAGGAGTTACAGCCCTGGAATCAAACTTCTTAGTGCCAAGGTCAGATCCAGTTGGATCTGACAATTCACATGTTGAATCAGATGAAAATAGACAACATTGGATAGAACAGATTCATGCATCACCTCTCACATCCAGGCTACTAAAGTACAGAGTATAACAAAGTGTAGATATGTGGCTGATAACCTCATTTAGTAATGAACTAATCATCCAGGCTACTAAAGTACAGAGTATAACAAAGTGTGGATATGTGGCTGATAACCTCATTCAGTAATGAACTAACCATCCAGGCTACTAAAGTACAGAGTATAACAAAGTGTGGATATGTGGCTGAAAACCTCATTTAGTAATGAACTAATCACCCAGGATACTAACGTACAGAGTATAACAAAGTGTGGATATGTGACTGAAAACCTCATTTAGTAATGAACTAATCACCCAGGATACTAAAGTACAGAGTATAACAAAGTGTGGATATGTGACTGAAAACCTCATTTAGTAATGAACTAATCACCCAGGATACTAAAGTACAGAGTATAACAAAGTGTGGATATGTGGCTGATAACCTCATTTAGTAATGAACTAACCATCCAGGCTACTAAAGCAGAGTATAGCAAAGTGTGGATATATGACTGAAAACCTCACTTAGTAATGAACTAACCATCCAGGCTACTAAAGTACAGAGTATATCAAAGTGTAGATATGTGGCTGATAACCTCATTTAGTAATGAACTAATCATCCAGGCTACTAAAGTACAGAGTATAGCAAAATGTGGATATGTGGCTGATAACCTCATTTAGTAAAGAACTAACCATCCAGGCTACTAAAGTACAGAGTATAACAAAGTGTGGATATGTGACTGAAAACCTCATTTAGTAATGAACTAATCACCCAGGATACTAAAGTACAGAGTATAACAAAGTGTGGATATGTGGCTGATAACCTCATTTAGTAATGAACCAATCATCCAGGCTACTAAAGTACAGAGTACAACAAAGTGTAGATATGTGGCTGATAACCTCATTTAGTAATGAACTAACCATCCAGGCCACTAAAGTACAGAGTATAACAAAGTGTGGATATGTGGCTGATAACCTCATTTAGTGATGAACTAACCATCCAGGCTACTAAAGTACAGAATATAGCAAAGTGTGGATATGTGACTGAAAACCTCATTTAGTAATGAACTAATCATCCAGTCTACTAAAGTACAGAGTATAACAAAGTGTGGATATGTGGCTGATAACCTCATTTAGTAATGAACTAATCATCCAGGCTACTAAAGTACAGGGTATAACAAAGTGTGGATATGTGGCTGATAACCTCATTTAGTAATGAACTAGTCATCCAGGCTACTAAAGTACAGAGTATAACAAAGTGTGGATATGTGGCTGATAACCTCATTTAGTAATGAACTAACCATCCAGGCTACTAAAGTACAGAGTATAGCAAAGTGTGGATATGTGACTGAAAACCTCATTTAGTAATGAACTAATCACCCAGGATGCTAAAGTACAGAGTATAACAAAGTGTGGATATGTGGCTGATAACCACATTTAGTAATGAAGTAACCATCCAGGCTACTAAAGCAGAGTATAGCAAAGTGTGGATATGTGACTGAAAACCTCATTTAGTAATGAACTAATCATCCAGGCTACTAAAGTACAGAGTATAACAAAGTGTGGACATGTGGCTGATAACCTCATTTAGTAATGAACTAACCATCCAGGCTACTAAAGTACAGAGTATAACAAAGTGTGGATATGCGGCTGATAACCTCATTTAGTAATGAACCAATCATCCAGGCTACTAAAGTACAGAGTATAACAAAGTGTGGATATGTGGCTGATAACCGCATTTAGTAATGAACTAACCATCCAGGTTACTAAAGTACAGAGTATAACAAAGTGTAGATATGTGGCTGATAACCTCTTTTAGTAATGAACTAATCATACAGGCTACTAAAGTACAGAGTATAACAAAGTGTGGATATGTGGCTGATAACCTCATTTAGTAATAAACCAATCATCCAGGCTACTAAAGTACATAGTATAACAAAGTGTGGATGTGTGGCTGATAACCTCATTTAGTAATGAACTAATCATCCAGGCTACTAAAGTACAGAGTATAACAAAGTGTGGATATGTGGCTGATAACCTCATTTAGTAATGAACTAACCATCCAGGTTACTAAAGTACAGAGTATAACAAAGTGTAGATATGTGGCTGATAACCTCTTTTAGTAATGAACTAATCATCCAGGCTACTAAAGTACAGAGTATAACAAAGTGTGGATATGTGGCTGATAACCTCATTTAGTAATGAACCAATCATCCAGGCTACTAAAGTACAGAGTATAACAAAGTGTGGATATGTGGCTGCTAACCTCATTTAGTAATGAACTAACCATCCAGGCTACTAAAGTACAGAGTATAACAAAGTGTGGATATGTTTCTGATAACCTCATTTAATAATGAACTAACCATCCAGGCTACAGAGTATAACAAAGTGTGGATATGTGGCCGATAACCTCATTTAATAATGAACTAACCATCCAGGCTACTAAAGTACAGAGTATAACAAAGTGTGGATATGTGGCTGATAACCTCATTTAATAATGAACTAATTTACAAGATGAGCAGTTCAGGCAGATTAAGGTCACATTCATCCAGCCAGCCAGCAGCTGAGATTTGTCCAGACCATCTGTTAACAGTTTAAAGTCTCAGAACGTTTATATATACTAAGTCCAACACTGCAGTTTTTCAGAATATTCCCTCTTCTCCAAAGTATGGTGGTGTCAATTTTGGTACATATTTCACCCTTGATTTGCAAATGTGCCTTCTTTGACACAGTTAAAAGGTATCAATGATCTGGCAGTAGCATCATAAAAGGTGAAATTAAGGAAAATTCCCAAATCTATGAAAAATATATCATTTATGGCATGGTAGCTCAAATATTTGTCAAGTTACAGTATCTTACCCTAAAACATAATATATTGTTATTTTACATCAAGGTGAAAATACACTTTCACATCATAGAAATGAGATGCTGCTTTCATTCTGTGAATTCATCTTCTATGCTACTAGTGAACTTTTTGGTGGGTAGTACACAATATGGGACAACAACTCACTAATAAGTTGCAGAAGGTTTAAATATGTGTAGCTTTGTAGTAGGATGATGCAAAGAATTTGCAGCTCACAAATATCTGTAAAATGATGAGTATAAGCCTGATCTACAATGTCTCTTCCTCAGTAAATAGGTCAAGTCTTAGCAAAGTGCATGAATAGATGCCATATGGAAAACAGCATGCCACGAGCCAAAACTTGATTGATAGAGATTATAAATGCACATAAAATATTACGTGCAAACAGTCTTGCACTTGAGCGGAGCTGGGAATACAGGGTTTCAAACCTCAGTGGATGGGCAGAAGATCCTTCAGTACAACAGGGGTGGAGGAATCAGGTACTAGTCAGTGTCAGCGTGCAGGATCTGACAGAGACAAAGATGGCATTGCCAGTCAGAGCTTTGTCACCCTCAGTAGCAATTGATGCAACACATTACGAGAAACAGTTTATATCACACTGTGGCATATGTCATACAAAATAAGGATTTGTAGTAAGGTAAAGATGGCCTATATCAAACACTGCAGTGACCTTCTGAGGCTACTATACTTCTGTCCTTGTCTTCTACATCCACTGTCTCTAGTTTTATGCTGGAATGGGTTGGAGAGCAGATAAAATGCCCCGTTACCCACAGGAAAAATGTATTACCTTCATACAGACATTCAGGACAGTTGATGGCACTTTTAATGCAACAGATTTCATTCTCATTGTCTACAAGGCTGGTATATATCAACAGGAAGTGACATCACTACACCAACTGTCTGTGAATGTATGCTACAGATGGCATCATCACAAATGACTTTGCATGATACCTTGGGGTCGTGAATGATACTCATTTAGAGTACTAGAGCAGACTGCACTGGGTGTTTACCCAAGTGATGGTGCCATTAGGACATCTCATTCCTGAATAAGAACATAGAGATCTCAGCAGTGTTAACCGATGCAAATACCAGCAGAAGAGGAGGTGGCCCCTGGGGGGGGGGTGACTACACACAGAGCAGATGAACACAGTGTGGCAGGAGATGAACATCTGAGTTGGTCATTCTACAGCTGAGGATTCATGCCCAGTACGCCTGAGAATAATGATGCCCATCTGCCATTGCCAAACCCATGCTGAGGACAAGTAGAATTAAATAACTAAACAAGACAGCAGTGGAGAGACAATACTTGGCCTCCAGAAGGAATGTTCAGCTGCCTTGATACCTCTGATGAGGACCTACAATACAGGGCAGGCAAGTCTAGCAGAACACTCCTTGCTTGTGTCATGGATAGACAGGTATCAGACAGAAGGGTACCAGGTTTGGTCAGTTTCCATCTTCAGTGCAGAGGATGGCATTAGCAACGATGATGTACAGGGCACACATCAGGATGCACGTCCACCGCACATGGCACACACCAAGCTGGCACTGCATGCTTAGGCTTTGATAAGGAGACATATAGCTGACCTGCACATAAAGAAGGGGTTGGCAGACTCATGTACAATGTACCACATGGCCACAATAATGGCATCTATGACTGAAGTATAAACAGGCTTCAAACAGCTTATTACAGCATCCTCTAGAATTGATAAAAAGATACTAAAAGTACATTCTACTAGATTCATAGCAGAAACCCAGAAAATTATATCACTTCTGGTAAAAAAAGATGGGACGTAGGCATAATGGTTAAGGTGTTTAACTTGTAGACACAAGGTGCAGGGTTTGATTCTGACATGATAACTGAATAGGCTTAAAATACTCCACAAGGGCACTTAGCCTAGTAGTACTCTATGAACAATAGTCTATGTACTTATTTATTTAGTTAGCACTTGTCAACTGACTGGTTTAATTAATTGGTTAAAATAACACCTTTTTATTAGCTAGGCCGCAAGGCACAAAGAGTTACAGAGAACATATAGAAAATAGTGACCAGTTTAGAGAGTGAGCAATTGTACATAAAGTTATAAATTGGTATAGATAATTCTAATTTAACTACTCAGATTATAACACTGCTGTAACATTAAGGAAGCACACAATGTTGTATTTATTATTTTATTATTAAAAAAAAATCTAATATTTTTTGGCATAGAAATGTTTCAGCCCCTTCTATAGCAGAAACTGAGTTACTGTAGAGAGTTTTAGGAATTTATCTATCAATAAGAAAGCCTCGATTCTCACTATTGAGGAATGGTCCTAAACAGTCTACCAAATATAAATTCTAGTTTTGAATTTTTTATTGTATTCTGGCACACATGCTGTGACAGGTATGTCATTTAAATTATATAGCTCCTGGCATTCGTAGATAAAGTCACACTGTTGTCAACAACCATCAGAAAAGGGTATGTAAATGATCCAACCTTTGTCTCTTACTGTCTTCACTGTAAAATCATAACATGCAGTTATACACAAAAGGATTATAGCTAATCCACTCTCCAGGAAACTGAACCTGATTTATATTGCAGACACTCCTGACAAGGAAGGGTTACCTCCATCAGTGACAGGAATCACAAGAGAAGGTTAGCCTGAAATGAAAAGAGCACAGCGATTATCTACTTTTGAAAGCAAGTTCAAAACAACCAGAACTCCAAGTAAAAAGTCATCTACTCTGATAGGATAAAAGGGCCTTATAGAGCAGGCCGACAGTTGGAAGTGCTTTGGGATAATAACTAATAAGGAACTCTCCTTCAAAGGGCATGTCAGATTGTAGTTCAGGAAGCAAAGTGTAGGATGGATGTAATTTACAGAGCAAAATAATTTCTGACTCATGAAATCCTTGCTCGGGCTATGTTCTCACCAAATCTGCACTACAGCATCTTAGCTAGAAGGAAACCTTTACAAACATGGCAGGAAAGATATCTAAAGTTTATAACAATAACACAAAGTCTGCAGCAAGTCTTTTACCAACTACTCACCATTGCATTCCTCGACAAAATGTAGGCTAAATGTGGTGGTAAGTAGAGAAATGCAATGGTGAGGAGTGCATTCCTCTATAAAACTTAAGCTAAATGCAATGGTGAGCAGAGAAATGCCACAGCGAGTACTGCATTCCTCTAAAAAAACATAGGCTGAATAGAATACAGTGGTCAGCAGAAAAATGCCATAATGAATAGTGCAATCCTCTACTAATCTTAAGCTAAATGCAGTGGTGAGCAGTGGAATGCCATGGTGACTAGTGCAATTGTCTACAAAATGTAGGCTGAATGCAGTGGTGAGCAGTGGGATGCCATGGTGAGTAGTGTAATTGTCTACAAAACGTAGGCTGAATGCAGTGGTGAGCAGTGGATTGCCATGGTAAATAGTGCATTCCTCTACTAAATGTAATCTGAATCAATTTCTTAAAATCAAGGACACTATGAATGATGGGCATGTTTTAAATTACACCATCTAAACTATTGCAAGGATTTATCAACACTAATAAAACAGCTCAAATATTCCCCATATTTTCAATTCTGGTATCTCATCAGGTGGCTGCAGTGACATTTTCCAAGCATCGTTTCCCACAGCACAAAATGACAATAACTACTTTCTATAAAAAATCATTGCCGTTTCAAAAAAATCACAATGGCAATGATTCCCTTCTTTTGAGAGATTTCTCCCTTGTTCAAGTTAACGTGAACATGAGTTTGCATATACAAGGTCAGGGGGTGTAAGGTGATTGGCCCCTTGCAAATTGCACTTGTAGTTAACTTCACCCTTCTGCATTTCAGACATTATTTTTTGATGTTTCTGATATTCTGAGTTTTACCAGTTGGCATGTCTTAGTGGAAGCTCTTAAAGCTATCTACAGGATAGGCGATAAAACACCCAGTCACTTCTTACCAGCTAACTAGAATGAACTCCCTTCTTCATTTTACACTTTTAGGCAGAACTGTTAATTCAAAAAATATGCTAGAGTGTGTATATCTTGTGCATTCATATTAACAGTTGTACACAAAATAAGGGTAATATCTTAGACCCTAATTTTGTAATTTATAAATAACTCCATAACTTCTTTTCAAACACCCGTGTAAAAATTCTTTATATTGCTACACATTTATTTACATTAATATAGAAGTAAATAGCTAACCATGTCCATAGTTGTCTCATGCCATTAGTTTTTATGACTCCAGTTGTTGATTTCTATTAATCTTACAATGATTTACTGAGCAGACTGAAGCAGTACAACATCAGACAATATAGCTGTATCACACACATGGATGCAAACGTAACATCGTTACAGTGCATATACATCTCAAGTTTGGCTTCGTTGTCCATTTTGCACACTAACATCTTCTAGTCATTAACATGAAGCTTTTCTCCTCATTTTTTTCTATAAATGTATTCAACCACCTAGGTACAATCTCATTAACAAATTGTAAATAAATAAAATAAAATCAAGTATGACAAATGTCACCAGGTGGGGGTGCAGACAAATGTCACCAGGTGGGGGTACAGACAGATGTCACCAGGTGGGGGTACAGACAAATGTCACCAGGCGGGGGTGCAGACAAATGTCACTAGGTGGGGGTACAGACAAATGTCGCCAGGTGGGGGTGCAGACAAATGTCACCAGGTGGGGGTGCAGACAAATGTCACCAGGTGGGGGTGCACTGTACTTAAGCATTAAACTAAAATGTTACAGGCTGTCCTTTGGCCTGCTGAGGACCACAGTTTATACCAACCATTGTGTCAACTAAGTATATTGTAAAAGCATTTGACATCAATATGTAGCACGCATACATAGCCACTCCAAGCCCCACCATGCTTTCAAAGCCCTACTCCAAGCTGAAAGTGGTAATTACGCCAAAGCTTACACTAAAGCCCTGTACAATCACTTGCATAAGTTTATACACTCAGCTGTACCAGAAAGAATCAAACCCAGAGCCCCAAGTAAAAACAAGCTGCCATGGCGGACATCCAGCATCAACAAACTTTACAATAAACACAAAAAGTTGCTGTCCAGGAAAACAAAGGTAAGACCCCAACAATGGAAAAGCACCCTCCTTAGCCTCAATAAGCAAATAAGACAACTTGTTAAATCCTCTAAGGGCTCCTTTGAGAGAAACTTAGCAAGTACAGCCGAGGATAACCAAAAGGCCTTTTACAGTTATGTATGCAGCCTAAAAGGTACAACCCAAGCATGTACAGACCTAGTGACCAAAGGCATCACACACACTGACCCCACAGAGATAACAAACCTGCTAGTGCATAGGCTTGGAGAAAATTTCACTCCCTTATCCCCCCCTAACTTATCACAAACTATCCCCCAAACTTCCTCCCCACTCTACATATCTGAAGATGAGGTCCTCAAAGCCTTGTCCAAGGCAAAAACACAGCCTCTATGGGACCAGACGGCATCCCAGGCTGTCTTCTAAATAGGCTAAAACATGAACTAGCATCACCATTAAGTACCCTACTCAGTCATAGCCTAACTACAGGCTTTGTTCCTGCAGAATGGAGAACAGCAGCAATTATTCCCCTCCACAAAGGTGGCCTAGCAGCAGACCCGGGGTATTACAGACCCATAAGTCTGACCAGCCTTATCTGCAAGGCCATGGGACATATCATTATGGACCTCATAAATAAAGACATAGGCGACCTCCAAACCCTGGATCCTACTCAATTCAGCTTCGTCAAGAGCACATCCTGCCTGTTAAATCTAGTGAACTTCTTTGAAAATGTGACCAGGGACATTGACGAGGACAGTCTAAGCACACGGCATACTTCGACTTGACAAAGGCTTTCAACACAATCCCAGATTCAGGCATTACCAATAAACTTAGCAAACTGAATGTAAACCCCTTTGTTGCAACATGGATTGCCATCTGGCTCACAAAGCAGATACACACTGTCAAAGTGGCTGACTCCGCATCAACCAGCAGACCTGTTACCAGTGGGGTGCCACAGGGGTTAGTGCTGGGCCCCCTACTGTTTGGTATATACTTCTCAGAACTTCAGGTCAAAACTAAGGGATTGTGGCTGACCAAGTTTACAGAAGATTGCAAACTAGGTGCAATCATTGAATCCCCAAATCATGTTAGTATACTCCAGGAGGGTCTCATGCAGACCAATGACTGGTGTATTATTCATGGTCTCAAACCTGAATGCAAAGAAATGCATCATCATTCCCTACTGCACAAACAATGTCCCTTCACACTATCAATTTAATAATAATAATAACGTTGGTACCTATGAAGTGGTAAGAGACCTAGGATCACAAGTTGACAACGACCTTAACTTTGACAACCATGTGTCTACTGTAGTAAGGAAGGCTTTCCACTTCATAGACTTGATTAGTAAAGGCATTGCCTCGAGAGCAAAAGAGGTTATAACCCTTCTATATTTGGCATTCATCCCAAAATTAATTATAATGCCCCGTTTGGCATGTACCGTACAAAGCACCTGCAGCAAATGGAGACCTTAGAGGTTTCTAACAAAGAAGATCCAGGGGCTCCAGCATGTGCCTTACACACATCTACTAAAATCCTTGTCACTATACTCTGTATTGTATAGACTTCTTACGGGAAAGTTATGCCTGGCCTACAGAGCAATCCAAGACCCAAACCTAATGAACTTGCTGCATATCAGTAAATCAAATAGGACTAGGGCTACCCATTCCAGGAACCTAAATATGTCCTGCGACTTAAACAGGACATGCTGGAGGGACAGATTTATCTCCTAGCAACTGCCACATCTTTGGAACAGGCTACCAATTCATGTGAAACAGAGCACCTCTATGACACTGTTCAAGAGGAACCTGGATGAGTGGATGGGGCACCATAAATTCGTACCAGGGATAGTCCCCACAACCCTCCTGGACATGGGCACTCATCACTGAATGCAATCTTGGGTACAGAGTAGCATTTCCATGGTATTACATTGAGATTAAATGGATAGGCTTATAATGACCTCTGGGTCGAAAACCTAGTAATATCCTATGATCCTATGATCCATAGAACACACACACACACACACACACACACACACACACACACACACACACACACACACACACACACACACACCCACAGATAGCCGTCAGAGTAGCTGGTGAATCTAGGGTCAGCAAACATACTGGATGGTGGAATAAATGCTCTTGTCTCTTTTGCACATATGGCTACATGTCCCCTCTGCTACCAGACAATGGAGTGCGGCACCTAATGTTCCATGGATGCCCAAGGTCTAACATCAATAGACTGAGCATGTGCATGGGTGCCCTGTCAGTCCGCAGACCAGTTGGCACCCCTGGTTGTATTCAGGGTTTAATGCAGTAAGTGGCACCATTTATAGTACCATGGACATAGACCAGGACAAAGGTTTCACATTACTGGAATATCAGTGGGAGGAAGGGGGCTAGAAACACTGCACCATGGCTTCACGTCTGGAAGTCCATGGATAGCAAATCTAAAGATGTTTAAGACGTCTTTGGTGGAACACCTTATCCAAATCTGGTGGAACCTTTGCAATTGTTCATTGCTAGATTAATGGAGAAAAAAATTAAATATCAGTTACCAAAATCTTAAAGAAACATGTGTAGTAAATTATGAAATGGAACACTAAATACTGTATACAAATATTCTCATTTTAATTAATAATAATTAATAAAAAGACAGTATTAAATGACAAAATGCAAGTTGCTGTTTCTCCAGACATTTTTACACTATCTACATAAATTCCAGTTTGCAGCTTAAACACCCTGGGTGTACCTGATGGTCTTTCCGAAAGTGCTTGACTGTAACACCTGCTATGCTATGCTATGCTTGTGCATAAAACAAACATACCATCATGTATGTGCATTGGTGAGAGGTTGTTTTGTGTAACTGAGCATTAAGTAAAACAAAACATGTTCAGCAGTGCTCCTAACTTTAAATACAATGGAGGGAAGGGTCACCTTTGGTCAAAACAATGGAAATTCCTGAAATAAAACAAATTGGGTAATAAGTAAGAAAATTCCTTATGCAGACCAACATGTTACTGGAAACTTTTCATTAGGTTTTTGTTAATTATAAGCCTAACATTTACAAGCATACCTCTCAACTGTCCAGATCTTCACAGAATGTCCACATTTATGCCTCATATTTTTGGTCCATTCCTCATAAGATTTGTGGGTTTCTGGCAAATCATTGAAGTTTGAAGTCATTAAATAATGACGCACATTTGCATTTCAGATGTAATATCCCTCAGAGAATACATATAGTTTCTAAATTTATAAGAACAATATTTAAATTTTGTCCCTGATTTTGGACTTTTGTTCACCCCCCCCCCCCCCACCATTATTTTTGGCTTTGTCCAAATATCTTGCACTCAGAAGTTGAGATGTGTGGTCACAAGTCTCTCTTTCACTGTCTGGTTCAGTAACTTGTTGAGCATCACACAACTTGCAAGTGGTGATTAAGGAATCAAACGCAAGACTAAAGGATGAAATGCATACCCTTAATAGGTTCATAGGTTCATAGGCTCATACTAGGCTATCTGCCCTGGGGCAATTATAAGCCTAGCCTGATTCTGTATGGCTTACGCCACCCCTTGATTTGAGTATACTGTGCCCTTTTTAAGGTTTAGTTTACTGTGCCTCTGTCTAATAGTGACATGGGAGTAATCCCTGGGACAAACCTACGATCCCCCATCCACCTATCGAGATTCTTCTTGAAGAGATTCAATGAGGTGCTCTGCCTCACATGAACTGGAATACTATTCCAGAGCGAAGGGAGCCTCTGGGTTATGAACCTGTCTCTCCAGCAAGTTCTATTTATTTCTGTGCTGAGGTTCAAGTCCCTTGAGCATGTGGCTCTAAGGGATTTAGATTTACTGAGGTGGAGCATGTCCATTAATTCTGGATTTGACATAGCTTTGTATGTCAGGCATAGATCGCCTCGAAGTAGGCGGTATGCAACTGAGTAGAGCTGGAGTTTTTTTAACCGAGCAGCATATGGCATCTGTTTGAGACCCTTGATCCTCTTGGTGAGATACTTTTGGGGTCTTTCTAATTGCTGCAGGTGTCGGGTAAGGTACATTCCAAAAGGGGCATTGTATTCGATGATGGGCCTGATGAGGGATGAATAAAGGGGCACGATTACCTCTCTTGATCTAGATGTGAAACCCTTCATGATGAGGTGGGCTATGTAGAATGTCTTTCTAACCACCTTGGCAATGTAGTTGTCAAAGGAGAGATTGCTATCAACTTGGGTCCCAAGGTCCCTAATAGCTTTCTCTGTACTTAATGGGTTTCCGCCTATGTGGTAATTTGTGGGCACATTGTTTTTGCCAAAGGGTATGACTATACACTTTTTGGCATTTAGCTTTAAACCATGGCGCTGGCACCAGTTATCTGTCTCTGTGAGACCTTTTTGAAGGATGTTTGTGTCAGCTGGAGAGTCGATTATGGCGCCCAGTTTGCAGTCGTCTGCGAACTTTGGTGAGCCATAGTCCTCCCACGTTTGCCTGTACCTCGGAAAAGTATATACCAAACAAGAGTGGTCCCAGGACAGAGCCCTGTGGGATGCCACTTGTGACCGGTTTCGAGTCTGACATGGCTCCAGCAACTCTCACTCTGTGGGTTCTGTCTTTGAGCCAGTTTGCAACCCATCTTGTGACATAGGGGTTTATATTTAAACTGGATAGCTTATCTATGATGCCCGAGTGGGGTATTGTGTCAAATGCCTTTGCAAGGTCCAGATAGGCTGTGTGGACTACCTTCCCTTCATCTATGGCTTTGGTGACTGTTTTGAAGAAGTCAACCAGGTTCAAAAGGCAGGATCTGCCCTTGACAAAGCCGAACTGGGTAGGATCTAGTGTCTGTAGGTCCCCAATGTCTTTGTTTATGAGCTCCATGATGATCCTCTCCATAGCCTTGCAGACTAAGCTAGTCAGGCTTATGGGGTGATAGTTTCCAGGGTCCATAGAGGCTCCACCTTTGTGGAGTGGGACCACTGTTGCTGTATGCCATTCTGTGGGCACATATCCTGTAGTGAGGCTGAGATTGTATAGCTGTTTTATTTGAGGGATTAGTTCCTCTTGGAGTTCATGTAGGACGCAACCCAGGATGCCATCTGGTCCCATGGAAGCAGTGTTTTTTGCTTTGGAGAGGGCAGCCTTTACCTGAGCATCAGAGATGTTTAGGAGGCAGCCCTCTGCCGGGATAGATACTTGCTCTTTTGGGGGGGAGGGGGTGGAGAAGTTTGCACTGAACCTGTCTGCCAGGATATTGGCGATGTCTGTTGGTTCAGTGTATTTTGTATCGTTTAGAATCAACTCAGAACAAGTCTGGAAGTTGCATCCCAGGTTCCTAACATAACTGAAAAAAGCCTTATGATTGTCTTTGGTGTCCTGTGCAATTTTTCTCTCGAAGCTGGCCTTGGAGGATTTTATGAGGGATCGTAATTTTTTGCTAGTACTGATCAGAGATGCCTTCCCTATTAGGGATTTTCCTCTGTCATGTAGTAGTTTCCTCCTTCTGTTGTACAGTTTATTTATGGCAGGGGTCCACCAGACTGGACACCTGCCTTTGGATGATTGGGTCTTGGTTTTGTTTGGGATAGCATGATCCATGCATTCCTGGAGATATCCGTAGAATGCATTTATATAGGATTCTGCAGTTTGGGCCATAGTTTCCACTGGCCCTGGGGCCTTGAAGGATTCCACTTCGGTTTTGTAAGCTGCCAGATGTGGTGTGTAACAATCTGGACAATGATATGTTTCATTTTTTAGTTAGTGCAGCAGGCCAATACTTTTTTTTTTTTTTTTTGGTTCTTGAGTGCATGTTTTGAATCCTTTTTTCCCTCTGTACTTTTTTTTTTACATATATTTATTTTACAGCTGAATCCCTGGTATCCATTAGGGGCACAGAGGGCTAATATCCTCTGTGGGAGGTGGTTAGGTACAGTGTTTAGTGCCCTTTAAGACATACTTCTTTCCCCTGCTGTTTAGTGGCTCCTGGACCTTTTTTGAAATATATTCTTTTAGGGCACACCATAGTGAATATCAGTGGTATCTAGTGTTTCCCCCACCCATTCCTCTTTTCTTTATGTGCTGCCCAGGTACAAGTATAGATTATCCTTGATGTCTAGTGCCCCCCCAATCAATCCCCATAGTGTTATAGATCAATCAAGGCATGAGAAATAAAATAACTATCTCTGGAATCTAGATCCCCCCCCCGATCACCATACTGTTAAAGTGCCATTCAGGCACAAGACATAAAAGAGTTATCCCTGTTGTCTACTGTACCCCCCCCCAATATCTGTAATATTAAAGTACTACTAAGGCATGAGAAAGATTTATTCCTTGAGTCTCGGGGTCCCCTGAACCAATGTTGCAGCCTCTGCATGTGAATCTAAGGGTGTGAGGAAAAATGACAGCCACCCCAACCCAAACAGTAAAGCACACAAAAACATACATAACCTAACCCTCACTAACCCTGTCCTGCTACCTCCCAGGCAGACACACACTCACACATCCAACCCTTCATATTTACTCATGCACACACACTTCCTAGACCTCTCTTACTACTAAACTCCCCAGCACTTACCTCTGCAATGATGGATGAACACGACGTTTTGGCTGTGTTCTTGATCGTGACATGCAAGGAGCATCCATGCTAATCTACACAGTGGCATGTAGGTGCCTTCCCAAAGGCAGTTACAGGGAGGAGAGCACATGGGTAATTAACATATGCCTCTCCACTAGACTGCCTTATTAGCATCAGACAGGGAGGAGACCACATGGCTAATTAACATATGCCTCTTCCTTGGACTACCTTATTAGCATCAGACAGGGAAGAGAGCACATGGATAATTAACATATGCCTCTTCCTTGGACTGCCTTATTTGCATCAGACAGGGAAGAGAGCACATGGCTAATTAACATATACCTCTCCCTTGGACTACCTTATTAGCATCAGACAGGGAGGATACCACATGGCTAATTAGCATATGCCTCTTCATTGGACTGCCTTATTTGCATCAGACAGAGAGGAGAGCACATGGCTAATTAACATATGCCTCTTCCTTGGACTGCCTTATTTGCATCAGATGGGGAGGAGAGCACATGGCTAATTAACATATACATCTCCCTTGGACTGCCTTATTTGCATCAGGCAGGGAGGAGAGCACATGGCTAATTAACATATGTCTCTTCCTTGGACTGCCTTATTTGCATCAGACAGTGAGGAGAGCACATGGCTAATTAACATATGCCTCTTCCTTGGACTGCCTTATTTGCATCAGACAGCCCACCATTGTGCTGCACTTCTTCATGAAAAAGCACCAGGATAGGACACCTCAAGGTAACCTTTATGAAATTGTCTGTCAGCCTTTTGCCTGCTGCCAAGTTGAACTGTTTATGTATCTCTTCCCCTAAGTCTACCCTTTTAGGACCAAAGGCAAGTGGAAAGAGGAAATATTATAGATATCATACATTTCTACAATTCCTGATTCATCTATGGATTATTCCATTTAAAGGGAAGTCAAATAAACATAAACTACTGGTCCTGGGTGATCTGAACAACAACTTGCCTTACCTCTATGTAAGGACTTTTCTCCTTTGCTACCTAAGTTAATGTAACATCAGTAAAGTACAACTTCAAGAGGTTTTAGGATTTGATGAAATGGTTTGCTAATGAATCAGGAAATGCAAATTCCGTAGATAATGCATACAGTATATGTTATGTTCCTAAAGCAGGTATCAATTAATTGAACTTCCTGCTCCTGTAAACAGACACCCTTGTAATAAAACAGCAAGAAAGCAACACATGTTCAACAGAGTTCCTAGGATACCTACTATACTGTCATGGTAAACGCACAACAGCTATCACAGCTTGTGTTTTAATATGCACAACAACTATCACAGCTTGTGTTTTAATATGTACAGCAGCTATCACAGCTTGTGCTTTAATATGCACAACTATCACAGCTTGTGTTTTAATATGCACAACAACTATCACAGCTTGTGTTTTAATATGCACAACTATCACAGCTTGTGTTTTATTATGCACAACTATCACAGCTTGTGCTTTAATATGCACAACTATCACAGCTTGTGCTTAAATATACACAGCTATCACAGCTTGTGTTTTAATATGCACAGCAACTATCACAGCTTGTGCTTTAATATGCACAACTATCACAGCTTGTGTTTTAATATTCACAACAGCTATCACAGCTTGTGCTTTAATATGTACAACAACAAACACAGCTTGTGCTTTAATATGCACAACTATCACAGCTTGTGCTTTAATATGCACAGCTGTCACAGCTTGTGTTTTAATATGCACAACAGCTATCACAGCTTGTGCTTTAATATGCACAACTATCACAGCTTGTGCTTCAATATGCACAGCTATCAGCTTGTGCTTTGATATGCACAACAGCTATCATAGCTTGTGTTTTAATATGCACAACAATTACAGCTTGTGCTTTAATATGCACAACTATCACAGCTTGTGATTTAATATGCACAGCTATCACAGCTTGTGTTTTGATATGCACAACTATCACAGCTTGTGCTTTAATATGCACAACTATCACAGCTTGTGTTTTAATATGCACAACTATCACAGCTTGTGTTTTAATATGCACAGCTATCACAGCGTGTGCTTTAATATGCACAACTATCACAGCTTGTGTTTTAATATGCACAACTATCACAGCTTGTGCTTTAATATGCACAACTATCACAGCTTGTGTTTTAATATGCACAACAACTATCAGCTTGTGCTTTAATATGCACAACTATCACAGCTTGTGTTTTAATATGCACAACTATCACAGCTTGTGCTTTAATATGCACAGCTATCACAGCGTGCTTTAATATGCACAACTATCACAGCTTGTGTTTTAATATGCACAACTATCACAGCTTGTGCTTTAATATGCAGAACTATCACAGCTTGTGTTTTAATATGCACAACTATCACAGCTTGTGTTGTAATATGCACAACAACTATCACAGCTTGTGCTTTAATACGCACAACTATCAGCTTGTGTTTTGATATGCACAACAGCTATCATAGCTTGTGTTTTAATATGCACAACAATTACAGCTTGTGCTTTAATATGCACAACTATCACAGCTTGTGCTTTAATATGCACAGCTATCACAACTTGTGTTTTAATATGCACAACTATCACAGCTTGTGCTTTAATATGCACAACAACTATCAAAGCTTGTGTTTTAATATGCATAACTATCACAGCTTGTGTTTTAATATGCACAGCTATCACAGTGTGTGCTTTAATAAGCACAACTATCACAGCTTGTGTTTTAATATGCACAACTATCACAGCTTGTGCTTTAATATGCACAACTATCACAGCTTGTGTTTTAATATGCACAACAACTATCACAGCTTGTGCTTTAATATGCACAATTATCACAGCGTGTGCTTTAATATGCACAACTATCACAGCTTGTGTTTTAATATGCACAACTATCACAGCTTGTGTTGTAATATGCACAACAACTATCACAGCTTGTGTTTTAATATGCACAACTATTACAGCTTGTGTTTTATTATGCACAACTATCACAGCTTGTGCTTTAATATGCACAACTATCACAGCTTGTGCTTAAATATACACAGCTATCAAAGCTTGTGTTTTAATATGCACAGCAACTATCACAGCTTGTGCTTTATTATGCACAACTATCACAGCTTGTGTTTTAATATTCACAACAGCTATCACAGCTTGTGCTTTAATATGCACAACAACAAACACAGCTTGTGCTTTAATATGCACAACTATCACAGCTTGTGCTTTAATATGCACAGCTGTCACAGCTTGTGTTTTAATATGCACAACAGCTATCACAGCTTGTGCTTTAATATGCACGACTATCACAGCTTGTGCTTTAATATGCACAGCTATCAGCTTGTGTTTTGATATGCACAACAGCTATCATAGCTTGTGTTTTAATATCCACAACAATTACAGCTTGTGCTTTAATATGCACAACTATCACAGCTTGTGCTTTAATATGCACAGCTATCACAGCTTGTGTTTTAATATGCACAACTATCACAGCTTGTGCTTTAATATGCACAACAACTATCACAGCTTGTGTTTTAATATGCACAACTATCACAGCTTGTGTTTTAATATGCACAGCTATCACAGCGTGTGCTTTAATATGCACAACTATCACAGCTTGTGTTTTAATATGCACAACTATCACAGCTTGTACTTTAATATGCACAACTATCACAGCTTGTGTTTTAATATGCACAACAACTATCACAGCTTGTGCTTTAATATGCACAACTATCACAGCTTGTGTTTTAATATGCACAATTATCACAGCGTGTGCTTTAATATGCACAACTATCACAGCTTGTGTTTTAATATGCACAACTATCACAGCTTGTGTTGTAATATGCACAACAACTATCACAGCTTCTGCTTTAATATGCACAACTATCACTGCTTGTGCTTTAATATGCACAAATATCACAGCTTGTGTTTTAATATGCACAACAGCTATCACAGCTTGTGTTTTAATATGCACAACTATCACAGCTTGTGCTTTAATATGCACAACTATCGCAGCTTGTGCTTTAATATGCACAACTATCACAGCTTGTGCTTTAATATGCGCAATTATCACAGCTTGTGCTTTAAAATGCACAACTATCACAGCTTGTGTTTTAATATGCATGACAGCTATCACAGCTTGTGCTTTAATATGCACAACTATCATAGCTTGTGCTTTAATATGCACAACAACTATCCCAGCTTGTGCTTTAATATACACATCTATCACAGCTTGTGCTTCAATATGCACAGCTATCACAGCTTGTGCTTTAATGTGCACAACTATCACAGGTTGTGTTTTAATATGCACAACAACTATCACAGCTTGTCCTTTAATATGCACAACAACTATCACAGCTTGTGCTTTAATATCACAACTTGTGCTTTAATATGCACAGCTATCACAGCTTGTGTTTAATATGCACAACAATTACAGCTTGTGCTTTAATATGCACAACTATCACAGCCTGTGCTTTAATATGCACAGCTATCACAGCTTGTGTTTTAATATGCACAACTATCACAGCTTGTGCTTTAAAATGCACAACTATCACAGCTTGTGTTTTAATATGCATGACAGCTATCACAGCTTGTGCTTTAATATGCACAACTATCATAGCTTGTGTTTTAATATGCACAACAGCTATCACAGCTTGTGTTTTAATATGCACAACAACTATCACAGCTTGTGCTTTAATATGCACATCTATCACAGCTTGTGCTTTAATATGCACAGCTGTCACAGCTTGTGTTTTAATAGCTCAGATATGTTATTGTATTTTTTCCTTAATCATTCTTTTTGTTGCAGCCAATTAAGTCATGGTACAACCTAGTTTTAAAGAATAAAAACAATAGCTTGCGGTCTTATTAGGGCAGAGCTGAAAATCTTGCAACTCTCATAGTATCTTGTCTAAATTTAAAGTCTTTTTCAGGAATTCAGAAAGAATCTTATATAGATACTGTCAAAAAAGCTAAAGATAACAGCAGACTAGTCTCTTCCTTATTTCTAGATGTGTCTAAAGCCTTCCACACAGTTTGTCACAGCAAACTTCTACTTCAAATGTCCTCACCAGGTTTCTCTCATCCTACCCTTCTATGGTTCAAAAGCTACCTGCTCAATAAGTATCAGTCAGTAAAATGTCACTTTAGACTCTCTTTTTATCTCCCAGTCACCACCAATGTACCACAGAGCTCTATCCTTTCTCCCCTCCTCTTTAACATTTTCACCAACAACCTCTATACATCCACACAACAGGCCACCCTAATACAATACGCAGATGATTCCACTCTCAGTTGCACATCCAAATAATTACTCGTAAGATTTAACAGCCACTGAAACATGGCTTTGTAATTCATAACTCATGCACAACCCCCCCAAAAAAAGATCAAATTAATACTTTTTTCCCCAAATCCCTCTCACATGAAAAAAATACAGTCCTCTCTCTTGATAATACAACCATTGAAGTCACTTCTAATAGCAAATTTTTAAGGGTGATAGTGGATGATAATCTTATATTCTACATGCATGTACAAAATTGCCTAAGAGAAACTCATCAAAAAGTAGGGATGCTTTACAAAGCCAAAAACGTTCTCAATAACACAACTAAAACTACACTTGCCACTACTTATCTCCTCCCCCACACTTCTTTATGGCACTCCCATCCTTACTAACCTCCAGGCTTCACAAAAATTAAAACTTGAACACATTTTAACAAAGTTGCTAAATTTGCAGCACATGCCCCTTTCAGAACCCACCACTGTATAGCACTAAAAATCCTAAATTGGTTAGAACTGCCTCATCGACTAACATGTACACAGCTTCTTACCAGCTATAAAATTATCCAGCATCCATCTGCCTGTCCAGTACTTCAAAATGTTCTACACAACTTTGTTCCCAGTTGCTCACTGTGATGCAGTGACCAAATAATCCTGTCTGTCCAGACACCTAGCAAATCTGCTGGGCACTGTCTGTACTCATACAAGGTTTCTAAGGCTTGGAACTCCTTACCTGTATCCATCAGGTCAATACCCTCCATCCCATCCTTCAAAACCACTCTGAAAGACTTCCTAGCTAGAATCTGGCTCTGTTCATGTTCAAAACCAGGATAAATTATATCCCTAAATGTGAACAAGTACCTTTTCATTCCTTATACCTCTGCACTCTCTCTTCTTCACTTACTTCCTTGCTCTATCAAATTCTCTACCCTGACTTTCTCTCTAGATATACCATAAGCCTGTTTTTTCCTCACTTCATATTGCAATTCCTGTTTCTATTAGACCAACTTGCCTTTAATTTCTCTACAAACTGTCTAAAATTTCTCTAAATATTAAATGATTGCCATATAACTTGTATTTATTATTAACCAGTGTTTTTATATTATGTCTAATTTGTTATAATTATTTAAACTGCAGATGTTTTTCTTTTATTTTTGAAGACTGTAAAATTATTGTTCTTAAAATGTTTTGTAGTAATGTGGAGCTTTTCTCCCCGGGCCTCCACTGAAAATGGGCTTCTACCTAGTCAGACTTTCCCAGTCATCAAATGTCAATAAATAAATTAATAATGTCAATGCAATCCCAGTGCTTGCATTAAGGGTTGTAGTAAAAAAAAAAACGTTTCCTCAATGTAGTACTAGCATATTCACAGACGCATTAGCTGCAACGAGAAAAACCCTCATCAGTGTCTAATCAGCATGTATCTGAATCACTGTTAATTATGTAAGTGCTAATCAGCCCTTTCCTGTGATAGTTAACACTGACAGCTGATGTATCATGTGAACACAGCCTCCTCCCATTCACTCTCACACACATGCGCGCACGCACACACACTATAACCCATACCTGTCCCTGTGTTGTCAGAACATCCCAGATGTCTCTTCCTTTTCTGTTCTCATATGTCATGGATGATTACAAACAGTCATTAATGTTAGACAGTAGAAATTCGCACTTTTTTATATCTAGTGCAGAAGCTGTTTCTCTCACAACTTTCTAAATTCGTAAGAGGACTAATTAAATTGTGTCCTTCTTGTCCCACTTGTTAGTTTTGCTTGCTATATATATATTTATTGAGCTGCAAGGTTGAGAGCTGTGCTTTATGTTCCTTGTTCCTCTCCCTCATAAAAAGTTGCAAGCTTTTGAGAATGTTCCTCATTATATTAAAAAAAAAAAACGCTTTGTTAAAAGGTGAGGGGATCAAAGTTGAATCTCCCCTTTGTTATTTTATTTTCTCTCTCAAGTTTCTGTTATTATCAACATTGCATCCCAGGTGTCTAGAGGGGACACAAGGGGTAATATTTTTAATAATAATTTCTGGTGCCAGAAACATGGCCTCAAGCTGAACATCAAAAAATGCATCATCATCCCCTTTGAGGAGAGTGACGTCCCCACATATTATCACATTAATAGCAACGTCCTCCTAAGTACACAATCAATAGTGAGGGATTTGAGTACCCAGGTTGATAGCAACCTGACTTCTGACTACCAAATTGCTTCCGTTGTACGGAAAGCTTTCTATATGGCCCATCTCATAAGTAAGGGTATCTCATCCAGGGACAAAGACGTCATAACATCCCTGTATTCTTCCCTTAAAAGACCAATTATT
Organism: Protopterus annectens; assembly: GCF_019279795.1. Classification (NCBI taxonomy): domain Eukaryota; kingdom Metazoa; phylum Chordata; order Ceratodontiformes; family Protopteridae; genus Protopterus; species Protopterus annectens. Next base: position 1,761,582,687 of record NC_056744.1, read on the forward strand.
GAGTACAATGCCCCCTTCAGTATGTACCTCACAAAGCACATGCAGCAGCTGGAGGGACCACAGAGATTCCTCACCAGGAGAATCCAGGGCCTCAAACGTCAACCCTACATACATAGGCCAAAAGCCCTGTCTCTCTACTCAGTTTCATACAGACTCCTCATAGGTGACCTCTGTTTGGCATACAAAGCAATTTCAGACCCCGCCTTGATGGGATTGTTGCATATCTGGCTCCACTTGAGTAACCTGCACATGTGACCTCAACCTGGTCTGTGATATCAATAGGACTTGTTGGCGGGACAGATTTGTGTCCCAGAAACTCCCCCATCTGTGGAATATACTCCCTCTCCATGTCAAGCAGAGTACCTCATTATCCCTTTTTAAGTGCAACCCGGATAACTGGATGGGAAACAGAAAATACATCCCTGGGATTCCACCTGTGTCCCTGCTGGGCAGGGGCTTTGGGTACAGACCTGTCTAAACATGGGCTAAACTCTTGGTTAGGCTTATAAGGGCCTCAGGACCTCCTATAATCCTATGATCCTATGATAATATCCAAGATGGAGGATACAGGGTTGGAACCCTTTTTAGCACCTTTAATACAAACTGTTTAAAGTATCTCTGTCATCTAATGATTCCCCACTCCAGGCTTTTATTAATTTAGTGTCTTTTTGCTGTTGCCTATAAAAATTATTTTCCCATGTTCTATACAAGATAGACAAAAAGCATAATTAAGCAAACAATACAAGAATGCTTTGTGATTTTAGAAACTGATGTGTAGTGACGGCGTAATGGCTGAAGAAAATGGGGAATCCCTTGAAACGTTCGAAGTTGTGCAAGATACTTTGTGTTGTGAAATGTTTATGAGTCACTAAGTGAAGGCCAAAGAGGAAAAAGACTGGAGAACAAAACATTGTTCTTCTTTTGCAATCTATGGCTTTGTTTCCAAGAATTCAAAGCAGGAAGACTATACACTAAAGGGAAGTATTTTGAGGTATTTTTCATGATTTAATGCTCTTGATGTAATGAGAGTTGTGCTTACCTGACGTAAGTTAAATTGATATGTATGCCAACATGTAAGTGCTTTAAAGTATGTGGGTGTTATTCCCTTTTAGACAAACTGCTAACATACCATAGGCTTTCGACCACATGCTACAATTATACAGGTAGTATTCTTTTTTTATTTCTCCGATGGATCCCACTCATGAACCAGTGTACAATTAGAGCCCATGAAATTAGTATTGCTCAGGCTTTGCTGTTTGCTAGGTGTTCTTCTTAGCACCCTCAACGTACCCAGAACTGCCTCCTTTTACAGTTCATACTGAGTTACTGGTATTGGTGGCATATTTAAATGTTCTTGAAAATTCTTCTTTATTAGCCCTGTTGCTTCTGATACTATGTCTGTTGGAACTATCTAGGTGTCCTTTTGCTGTATTGTGTTGGATTCTGCTTGTATATCCATTTTGTCTTCAGTACACCAGTCATTATAATCTCTGGATGTAACAATTTCCATAAGTAATGTTATGTTTGTCCTTTTATTTTTCTTTTTGTAATATGTTTGTTTTTTTGCTTCTACTTTCTTAAAAACTGCTGGTGTTGGATGATCGCATGTGATCACATCTTCTTCATTTTCAGAAATTCTTTGTTTTTCCCCCAATACTTCATAGCTACATTTGTGTTAAAGTATTTTCACAATCCCCAGTGCAACAATCTTGCCACATTGCTGTGCCTTTCAGTGTACAGACCCACAGCCCTGAGTATATCACACCCAGCAAAAAGAGGGTTCCTATTATGAAATCAGAGGCTGAACACCGAATGGCTTTAACGTTGGAAATGCTGTTTAACTATGTGCTTTTTGTGAGATCACAGTACAGTGAATATCAGAATATTCACCCTTTCCTCACTGTAGCATGATTTGGGAGTTACTATATATAATTACTGAGGTGGGGCACAGCCCCCTGCAATAGCAACTTTGAGGTCTGGCATTTTCGGCCTTTAAGCCGTTCGATATTGATTGTCTTTAGTGCTGTAATATAGACTCCAAAAAGATGTGCAACTACTTGTAGTTCCGTATTAAGGAGCCTGCATTTGTCTGTATCTCATTTTTTGGCCTTTAAGTCGTTCGATCTTGATTGTCTTTGATGTTGTAATATAGACTCCAAAAATATGTGCAACTGTTTGTAGTTCCGTATTAAGGAGCCTGCACTTGTCTGTATCTCATTTTTCGGCCTTTAAGCCGTTCGATATTGATTGTCTTTAGTGCTGTAATATAGACTCCAAAAAGATGTGCAACTACTTGTAGTTCCGTATTAAGGAGCCTGCATTTGTCTGTATCTCATACTTTTCCTGTGGAAGTTGTCAACCAACATGTTGTGCTCTCCACTAGTTTTAGCCACCATTGTTTACTTTTAATTTTTTGGTTTAAATTCACCTCCCCTTAACCTTTACTGTATCAAATCTTGATCAACAAGTGTTTATATCAGGAGGTCTTTATACCTGACAATATGATTGTGGGCTTCCATATTTTCTTTTCTTTTCATCTGCTCCCATTCTTTATTTTGTTTTTATGGGGTTTTTTTTGTCACTTTCTGTTGCCACATGATTTTTATCTACTTCTAGTTTTTAATGCGATGTGGAATCCATGAGCCCTTTAACACAGAACCACAAAAACATTAGTGAACAAATTAGAAAGCTTTGTAATTTTGGAGTGGATAGACAAAACGAAGCTGAAGATCTTAATAAATGGAATGTGCTGCAAGTGTGAAAGAGTTTGGTACTGGTGACAGCCCTCTTTAATGTCTGTACAGGAGATACCGAAGAAGACAGTATACAGAAGGCCTGAAAAATTGAAAAGTATTTTCTTTTTTACTATTGATACAGCTATGTGCCAGAGATGATAAAGAAGGTGCCAAGATCTGTAGAATGATCTAAATATAGGCACTTAAATTCAATGCAAACGTATTCCAAAATAATGCAAGTGGAAAGCAATAACTTACAAAAGCAACGCACATCTGGGAAGGGGCAACAAAAATATAAAGAAGAAAATGGCCTTGTTGTGTTGTTATTAGATGTTATAAGTTAAGTAAGCAAACTGACAAAGAAGCCAGGTGAGATGTTTGATGTATAGAAGTAACAGCACTAGAAAGTCCAAAGTTATTTACCCCTCCTTATAAAGAACCGGTGAGACCCCACCTGGAGTGCTGTGTGCAGCTCAGCAGGACTGATTTTGACTAGGAGAAGATGACAAAAAAATAGTGTGTGACTTTCAGCAGAAGTCTTATAAAGAGATGCTCCAAGAGCTTCATGTGTGCAGTTGTGCAGATCAAGGCAGGGGGAGGGGATACAGTAGGAACATCTGAGCATCGCAAAGGAATCCAAGGAGTCCAGGTTGATTAACCTTTTTCAAAAAATATATATGTGAGATCATTCTGATATAATCTGAAGACATCAAGTAGAAGACTTAAGACAGATATGAGGAAGTATGTCTTCACAGAAAGAGAGGTGGACAGCTAGAAAAGCTGTCCTAATGAAGTAGTAGCATGAATAAGAGAGACATTGTTCAGGCGTATGTGGGTCAAGTCTCAAGCAAGTCTTAAGTTGGGAGTAGGCAAAAAGAAATGATCTTGTTAGAAGGGGGTCACATGCACATGCACAGCATCACAGAATGGGCCAAAGAAATAATCAACACAAGGCATCTTTGTAGCCTCAGGCATTGCTTCTGATGCAAAATACAGCACAGAAAAATCAGTGTATCGGTGCAAGCTCAGCTTTTTGCACCAGCTGTTTCTTGTCTATGACATCCATGGCTTCCAGCTTCACACAAACACACACAACCTCCAAAGATGGGATTGTGTGCTGGAGGGTGCATTTTTTACATGAGGTACACTAGGTGGCGGCAGTATTGCAGCAAACAAACACCTGGCCAGTGTCATATACCTTGCCAGCATACCTCTCAACCTCTTAAAGCATAAAATCTGCACAAAGCCTAAAATATTGGAGGGGGGGGCAAAGGCCTAAAAATAGGGACAGATTTTAAATATTACTCTTATAATCTAAGAAAGATGCTAGAATAACAGGATTTGTATTAGCATGCATTTTATAAAGCATATGAAGTCTAAAACTCAAATGTATGTTATTATTTAGGGACATAAGTCTTCAGTGACCTGACAGAAAGCCACAAATTTTATGAGAAACAGACCACAAATATGAGGTGAAAATCTGGACAGTTGAGAGATATGCTTGACATACAGCATGGCCTGTCTGGCCAGGTCATCATCTCTCTCCACAGACAGGCACCCCTTGGAGGCTGGGGATGGTGTCTGATTGCTCTACCCTCTCCACACTAACCATGTTTGACTCAGCCATATCAATACAAAACATCATAAAAGGTAAGCATCCTTTTACCCTGCAGCCATTGACTGAATACCACGAAAACAACAGTACAGTACCCAGTGATAGTACACTGTGTCCGTAAGGAAAGCAGTGTCATGCATTAGTACTGACCCTTCATTCATGACCTTACTCCTGCAACAACTGATAACAGCAGACTTGGTCTTCACTGACCATTATGCTGTACCAACATTAGCACCTCACTCATGGGCATAATATTGCACACCCAATGATAATGGACCATTTCTTAGGTGAAAGCAGTATCACACACCAGTAATATTACCTTTCCCATGGACATTCCCTGAACAGCTGATGATAACCCACCATGTCCTCATTCACAGCAGTGTTACACTCCAGTACTACTACCTTCTCCGTGGACATCCTACTGCACAGCAAATGATAAAACATCAGTCATACACCTGTGCTTTCACCTCAGCCATGGTCATACACCTGTACACCTGATGAAAGCAAACAGGATCCTCATTGATAGAGGTGTAGTACATTGGAACTATCGGCTCATTTACTGACATACTCCTGTTACACCAAACAAAAAGCACACAGTGCCTCTGGGTACACCAGTACTATTGCCTCACCTAGAGACAAAATCCTATTAAAACCCAACAATGATGCACAGTGCTGTTGCGGTACACCAGTACTATCCTGTCACTTACAGACACACTTCTGTTACACCGCAAAACTAGCACACTGTGCCCGCAGGGTACACCAGTACTATCACCATAATTATAAACTCACTCCTGTTACACATTAAAAAAAGCACACTGTGCCTGCAGGCTACACCAGTACTATCACCTCACCTAAAGGCACACTGCTGTTACATCTGACAATAGTACATTACAGACACACTCCTGTTACACCCCAACAATATTGCACTGTGCCCACAGAATAAGACAGTCCTGCTGCCTCACCTACAGACACACACTTCTATTATACATGACAATGGCACAAAGTGCACTCTGGGTAAACCAGTCCTATCCCTCACTTACAGAGACACTCCTGTTACATGTCAAAAACTGCACACTGTGCCCTCAGTGTATAAAAGTCCTATTGTGTCACTTACAGACACATTCCTGTTAGACACCAGCACAAGCACACTGTGCCCATAATGTACATCACTACTATCACCACACCTACAGACACACACCTGTTATACCCCAACAATAGCACACTGCGCTAAGTGTAAATCAGTACTATCCACACACCTACAGATACACTCCACTTACACCCCAACAATAGGACACTGGGCCTCAGTGTATATCAGTACTATCCCCACACCTACAGAAACACTCCTGTTACACCCCAACAATAGCACACTGTGCCTTCAGTGTACATCAGTGCTATCCACACACCTACAGATACACTCCTGTTACAAGCCAGCAATAGAACACTGTGCCTTCAGTGTGCATCCATACTGTCCCCACACCTATAGACTCACTCCTGATACACCCCAGCAATAGCACACTGTGCCCCCAGTGTACATCAGTACTATTCCCACACCTACAGAGACCCTCCTGTTACACCCCAACAATAGCACACTGTGCCCTCAGTGTACATAAGTACTATCCCCACACATACAGAGAAACTCCTGTTACACACAAACAATAGCACAGTGTGCCCTCAGTGTACATCAGTACTATCATCTCACCCACAAACACACTCCTGTTACACCCCAACAATAGCACATTGTGTCATCAGTGTACATCAGTACTATCCCCACACCTGTAGACACACTCCTTTTACAACGTAGCAATAGCACACTGTGCCATCATTGGAAATCAGTACTATCGCCACACCCTACACACTCCTGTTACACCTCAGCAATAGCACACTGTGTCCTCAGTGTACATCAGTGCTATACCTACACCTGCAGACACACTCCTGTTACACCCCAACAATAGCACACTCTTGCCCCAGTATACATCATTACTATCCGCACACCTACAGACACACTTCTCTTACACCCAACAATACCACACTGTGCCCTCAGTTTACATCAGTACAATCCCCACACCTACAGAGGCACTCCTGTTACACCCCAACAATAGCATGCTGGACCCTCAGTGTACATCCATACTATCCCCACACCTAAAGACACACTCCTGTTACACCCCAATAGCACACTGTCCCCTCAGTGTACATCACTACTATCGTTTCACCTACAAGCACACTCCTGTTACACCCCAACAATATCAGATTGCACATTCAGTGTACATCAGTAATATCCACACATCTAAATATACACTCCTGTTACACCCCAGCAATAGCACACTGTGCCCTCAGTGTACATCGGTAATATCTCCACACCTATAGACACACTCCTGTTACAAATCAAAAATAGCACACTCTGCCATCAGTGTACATCAGTACTATCACCACACCCTAGAAACACACTCCTGTTACATCCCAACAATAGCACACTGTACCTTTAGTATCAATACTATCCCCACACCTACAGACACACACCTGCTACACCCAAACAAAAACACACTATGCCCTCAGAGTACATCAGTACTTTCAGCTCACCTAGAAACACACTCCTGTTACACTCCAACAATTGTACACTGTGCCCTCAGTGTACATCAGTACTATCCCCACACCTACAGACACACTCCTGTTACACCCCAACAATAGCACACTGTGCCCTCAGTGTACATCAGTAGTAGCCCCACACCTACAGAAACACTCCTGTTACACCCCAGCAATAGCACACTGTGCCCTCAGTGTACATCCATACTATCCCACACCTATAGACACACTCGTGATACACCCCAACAATAGCACACTCTGCCCTCAGTGTACATCAGTACTATCCCCACACCTACAGAGACCCTCCAGTTACACCCCAACAATAGCACACTGCGCCATCAGTGTACATAAGTACTATCCCCACGCATACAGAGAAACTCCTGCTACAGACAAACAATAGCACAATGTGCCCTCAGTGAACATCGGTACTATCATCTCACCCACAAAAACACTCCCGTTACACCCCAACAATAGTACATTGTGTCATCAGTGTACATCAGTACTATCCCCACACCTACAGACACACTCCTGTTACACCATAGCAACAGCACACTGCACCCTCAGTGTACATCAGTGCTATCGCCACACCCTCCATACTCTTGTCACACCCCAGCAATAGCACACTGTGTCCTCAGTGTACATCAGTACTATCCCGACACCTGCAGACACACTCCTGTTACACCCCAACAATAGCACACTCTTTCCCCAGTATACATCAGTACTATCCCCACACCTACAGACACACTTCTCTTACATCTCAACAATACCACACTGTGCCCTCAGTGTACAGCAGTACTATACCCACACCTACAGAGACATTCCTGGTACACCCTAACAATAGCACACTGGACCCTCAGTGTACATCCATACTATCCCCACACCTATAGAACACACTCCTGTTACACCCCAACAATAGCACACTGTCCCCTCAGTGTACATCAGTACTATCATTTCACCCACAAGCACACTCTTGTTACACCCCAACAACAGTAGACTGCACCTTCAGTGTACATCAGTAATATCTACACACCTAAATATACACTCCTGTTACACCCCAGCAATTGCACACTCTGCCCTCAGTGTACATCAGTACTATTGCCACACCCTACAAACACACTCCTGTTATACCCCAACAATAGCACACTGTACCTTTAGTATACATCAATACTATCCCCACACCTACAGACACACACCTGCTACACACCAACAACAGCACACTATGCCCTCAGAGTACAGCAGTACTTTCGTCTCACCTAGAAACACACTCCTGTTACACCCCAAAATTAGCACACTGTGCCCTCAGTGTACATCAGTACTATCCCCACACCTACAGACACACTCCTGTTACACCCCAACAATAGCCCACTGTGCACTCAGTGTACATCAGTACTATCCCCACACCTACAGGCACACTCCTGTTACACCCCAACAATAGCCCACTGTGCACTCAGTGTACATCAGTACTATCCCCACACCTACAGAAACACTCCTGTTACACCCCAACAATAGCACACTTTGCCCTCAGTCTACATCAGTAGTATCCCCGCACCTATAGAAACACTCCTGTTACACCCCAACAATAGCACACTGTGCATCAGTACTATCCCCCACACCTACAGACACACTCTGTTTACAGCCCAACAATAGCACACTCTGCCCTCAGTGTACAGCCATGCTAACCCCACATGTATAGACAAACTTCTGTTACACCCCAACAATAGCACACTCTGCCCTCAGTGTACATCCATACTATCCCCACACCTACAGTCACACTCCTGTTACACCCCAACAATAGCACACTTTGCCCTCAGTCTACATCAGTACTATCCCCACACCTACGGACACATTCCTGTTACACCCCTGTAATAGCATACTGTCCCCTTAGTGTAGATCAGTACTATGCCAATACCTAAAGACACACTCCTGTTACACCTCAATAATAGCACACTGTGTCCTCAGTGTACATACATACTATACCCACACCTACAGACACATGCCTGTTTCACCCCAACAACAGCACACGCTGCCTTCAGTGTACATCAGTACTTTTGCCACACCTGCAAGGACACTCCTATTACACCACAATAATAGCATACTGTGCCCCCAGTGTGCATCAGTACTATCACCTCACTTATAGACACACTGCTGTTACACCCTTACAATACCACATTGTGCCCTCTGTGTACATTCATACTATCCCCACACCTACAGGCACAGTCCTGTTACACCCCTACAATAGAACACTGTGCCCTCAGTGTACATCAGTACTATCCCCACACCTACAGGCACAGTCCTGTTACACCCCTACAATAGAACACTGTGCCCTCAGTGTACACCAGTACTATCCCCACACCTACAGACACATGCCTGTTACACCTCACCAATAGCACACTGTGCCCTCAGTGTACATCAGTACTATCCCCACACCTACAAACACATGCCTGTTACACCCTAACAATAGCACACTGTGCCCTCAGTGTACAGCAGTACTATCCCCACACCTATTGAAAAACTCTTCCTGTTGCACCCTAACACCAGCACACTGTGCCCTCAGTGTACATCCATACCATCCCTACACCTACAGACACACTCCTGTTATACCCCTACAACAGCACACTGTGCCCTCATTGTACATCAGTACTATCCTCACACCTACAGACATACGCCTGTTACACCCCAACAGCACATTATACCCTCATTGTACGTCAGTACTATCACGTCATTTACAGACATATGCCTGTTACACCCCTACAGTAGTACACTGTGCCCTTAGTGTACATCAGTACTATCACCTCACTTGCACACACACTCCTGTTACACGCAAACAATAGCACACTGTGCCCTCAGTGTACATCAGTACTATCATCTCACCTACAGACACATCCCTGTTACACACCAACAATAGCACCCTGTGCCCTCAAGTACTATGCTCATACCTACAGACACATGCCTGTTACACCCCTACAATAGCACATTGTGCCCTCAGTGTACATTAGTACTATCCCAACACTTACAGACACACTCCTGTTACACCCCAACAAAAGCACAAAGTGCTATGGTGTACATCAGTACTATCCCCACACGTAAAGACATACTCCTGTTATACCACAACAATACCACACTGTGCACTCAGTGTACATAAGTAAGTTCTATCATCTCACCTAGAAACACACTCCTGTTACACCCCAACAATAGCACACTGTGCCCTCAGTGTACATCCAAACTATCCCCAAACCTATAGACACACTCCTGTTACACCACAACAATAGCACACTGTGCCCTCAGTGTACATCAGTACTATCCCCACACCTACAGACACATGCCTGTTACACCTCAACAATAGCACACTGTGCCCTCAGTGTACATTCATACTATCCCCACACCTACAGACACACTCCTGTTACACCCCTACAATAAAACATTGTGCCCTCAGTGTACATCAGTACTATCCCCACAGCTACAGACACATGCCTGTTACACCTCAACAATAGCACACTGTGCGCTTAGTGTACATCAGTACTATCCCCACACCTACAAACACATGCCTGTTACACCCTAACAATACCACACTGTGCCCTCAGTGTACATCAGTACTATCCCCCACGTACAAACATATGCCTGTTACACCCCAACAATAGCACAGTGCCCTCAGTGTACATCAGTACTATCCCCATACCGATGGAAAAACTCCTGCTGCACCCTAACACTAGCACACTGTGCCCTCAGTATACATCCATACCATCCCCACACCTACAGACACACTCCTGTTATACCCCTACAACAGCAAACTGTGCCCTCAGTCTATATCAGTACTATCCCCACACCTACGGAAACACTCCTGTTGCACCCTAACAATAGCACACTATGGGCTCAGTGTACATCCATACCATCTGCACACCTACAGACACACTCCTGTAATACACCTACAACAGCACACTGTGCGCTCAGTGTACATCAGTACTATCCCCACACCTACAGACATACGCCTGTTACACCCCAACAATAGCACATTATACCCTCATTGTATATCAGTACTATCATGTCACTTACAGACACACGCCTGTTACACCTCTACAGTAGCACACTGTGCCCTTAGTGTACATCAGTAGTATCCCCACACCTAGAGAATCACTCATGTTACACCCCAGCAATAGCACACTGTGCCCTCAGTGTACATCCATACTATCCCCACACCTATAGATGCACTCCTGATACACCTCAACAATAGCACAGTGTGCCCTCAGTGTACATCAGTACTATCATCTCACCTACAGACACATCCCTGTTACACCCCAACAATAGCACCCTGTGCCCTCAAGTACTATGCCCACACCTACAGACACATGCCTGTTACACACAAACAATAGCACACTGTGCCCTCAGTGTACATCAGTAGTATCCCCACACTTACAGACACACACCTGTTACACCCCAACAAAAGCACACAGTGCCACGGTGTACATCAGTACTATCCCCACACGTACAAACATACTCCTGTTATACCACAAAAATACCACACTGTGCACTCAGTGTACATAAGTAAGTTCTATCATCCCACCTAGAAACACACTCCTGTTACACCCCAACAATACCACACTGTGCCTTCAGTGTACATCCAAACTATCCCCACACCTATAGAGACATTCCTGTTATACCCCAACAATAGCACACTGTGCCCTCAGTGTACATCCATACTATCAGCACAAACACACTCCTGTTACACTCCAGAAATAGCACACTGTGCACTCAATGTACATCAGTACTATCATTTCACCTACAAGCACTCTCCTGTTACACCCACATTGTGCCTCAGAGTATATAAGTGCTATTCCCACACCTACAGACACACTCCTGTTACACCACAAGTAGCGCACTGTGCCCTTAGTGTACATCAGTACTAACCCCACACCTACAGACACACTCCTGTTACACCCCTGCAATAGCACACTGTGCCCTCAGTGTACATCAGAACTATCATAACACCTACAGACACACTCCTGTTACACCCCTGCAATAGCACACTGTGCCCTCAGTGTACATCAGAACTATCATAACACCTGCAGACACACTCCTGTTACACCCCAAAAATAGCACACAGTGCCCTCAGTGTACATCAGTACTATTCCCACACCTACATACACACTCCTATTACACCACAGCATTAGCACACTGTGCCCTCAGTCTACATCACTACTATCACCACACCTACAGACACACTCCTGTTACATCCCAGTAATAGCACACTGTGCCTTCGGTATACATCAGTATTATCCACACACCTACAGATACACTCCTGTAACAGACCAGCAATAGCACACTATGCCCTCATTGTACATCATTGCTCTCACGTCACATACAGACACATGCCTGTTACACCCTTCCAATAGCACGCTGTGCCCTCAGTGTATATCAGTACTATCACCTCACTTACAGACACACTCCTGTTATGCTCCAGTGTACGTCCATACTATCCCAACACCTATACACACACTCCTGTTACACCCCAACAATAGCACACTGTTCCCTCAGTGTACATCGATACTATCACCACACCTACAGACACAATCCTGTTACACCCAAACAATAGCAAACTGTGTTACACCCCAACAATAGCACACTATGCCCTCATTGTACATCAATGCTCTCACGTCACATACAGACACATGCCTGTTACGCCCTTCCAATAGCATGCTGTGCCCTAAGTGTATATCAGTACTATCACCTCACATACAGACACAGTCCTGTTATGCCCCAACAATAGCAAACTGTGCCCTCAGTGTACATTAGTACTATCATCTCACCTACAGACACACTCCTGTTACACCCCAGCAATAGCACACTGTGCCCTCAGTGTACATCATTACTATCCCCAGACTTAGAGGCACACTCCTGTTACACCCTGTCAATAGCACACTGTGCCCTCAGTGTACATCCATACTATCACCACAACTATAGACACACTCCTGTTACATCCCAAAAATAGCATATTGTGCCTTCGGTGCACAGAAAGTACTATCCCCACACCTACCGACACACTTTTGTTACACCCCAAAAATAGCACACTTTGCCATCAGTGTACATCAAAACTATCGCCACACCTACAGACACACTCCTGTTACACCCCAAAAAAATCACACTGCCCTCAGTACATCAGTACTACCCCACACCTACAGTCACACTCCTGTTACACCCCTACAATAGCACATTGTGCCCACATGATACATCAGTACTATCCACACACATACAGATACACGCCTGTTACACCGCAGCAATAGCACACTGTGCCCTCAGTGTACATATGTACTATCCCCACATCTACAGACACACTCCTCTTACACCTCTACAATAGCACACTTTGCCCACAGTGTACATTAGTACTATCCACACACCTACAGATACACTCCTGTTACACCACAGCAATAGCACACTGTGCCCCTACAAGCACTCTCCTGTTAAACCCCACATTGTGCCTCAGAGTATATAAGTACTGTCCCCACACCTACAGACACACTCCTGTTACACCCCTACAATAGCACACTGTGCCCACAGTGTACATCAGAACTATCACCATGCCTACAGACACACTCCTGTTACACCACAAAAATAACACACGGTGCCCTCAGTGTACATATGTACTATCCCCACATCTACAGACACACTCCTCTTACACACCTACAATAGCATACTTTGCCCACAGTGTACATTAGTACTATCCACACACCTACAGATACACTGCTGTTACACCGCAGCAATAGCACACTGTGCTCTCAGTGTACATTAGTACTATTCCCACACCTACAGACACACACCTGTTACACCCCAACAATAGCACACTGTGCTTTCAGTCTACATCACTACTATCAACACACCTACAGACACACTCTTGTTACACCCCAACAATAGCACACTGTGCCTTCAGTGTACATCAGTACTATCCACACACCTACAGATACATTCCTGTAACAGCCAGCAATAGCACACAGTGCCCTCAGTGTACATCCATTCTATCCCCACACCTATACACACACTCCTGTTACACCCCAACAATAGCACACTATGTCTTAGTGTACATCAATACTATTGCCACACCTACAGACACAATCCTGTTACACCCCAACATAGGTTTATAGGTAGGTACTACGCTATTGGCTCTAGGGCCTATATAAGTCTAGCCAAAAGGTACCCTGGCTTTCTTCACCCAAATAAATTATTTTCCTGTGCCACTGTCGACCAGAGCCACAGAAGTGATCCCCGGGGTGAATTTCCTATCTCCCATCCAATCATCAAGAGTTTTCTTGAAGAGTGCTGATGAGTAGCTTTGTTTGATATAGATAGGTATTTTGTTCCAGAGTATGAGAAGTCTCTGGGACAGGAATTTAAACCTCCAGCATGTTCTATTTATTGTGGTGACAAGGTTTAGGTCCCTAGAGCGTGTAGCTTGTAGGGATTGGGATTTCTTTAAGTGGACCATGTCTAAAAGCTCTGGGTTTGACATAGCTTTGTGTGTTAGGCAGAGGTCACCTCTGAGTAGGCGATATGTGATGGAGTAAAGCTGCAATTTTTTGAGACAGTCTGCGTAGGGCATCTGTTTGATGCCGGTAATCCTCTTTGTGAGGTATTTCTGCAGTCTTTCCAGTTGTTGTAGATGTCTTGTGAGGTACATACCAAAAGAGGTGTTGTACTCTATAATGGGTCTAATGAGTGACGAGTAGAGGGGAATAATGACCTCTATTTTCCTGGATGAGAAACCTTTTGTGATGAGGTGTGCCACGTAGAAGGATTTCCTGACTACTGTGGCGATGTGATTATCAAAGGAGAGACTACTGTCCACCTGTGTCCCAAGGTCTTTTATCACACTTTTGGTGTTAAGTAGACTACCACCTATGTGGTAGTTCATGGGTACAGAGTTTTTACCAAAAGGGATGACAATGCATGTTTTGGCATTGAGCTTGAGGCCATGGCTTTGACACCAGGCATCTGTCTCAGCGAGGCCCTTTTGTAGGATGTCCACATCTTTTGGAGTTTTGATTATAGCTCCTAGTTTGCAGTCATCTGCGAACTTCATTAGCCAAAGACCTTATGTGTTAGTCTGTACTTCAGAGAAGTAGATACCAAACAGGAGAGGACCCAATACTGAACCCTGTGGTACTCCACTTGTCAGTGGTCTGAAGTTGGATTTGGATTCTGCTACTTTCACAGTGTGGGTTCTGTCAGTGAGCCAGTTGGCAACCCATCTAGCGACATAGGGATTTATACCTAGTTTAGTGAGTTTATTCCAGAGTGGGGGATGGTGTAGAAAGCCTTGGTGAGATCTAGATAGGCTGTGTGAACCACCTTACCCTCATCTGCGGCTTTGGTGACTGCTTCAAACAAGTCTATCAGGTTTAGGAGACATGATCTGCCTTTTACAAACCCGAACTGGGTGGGGTCCTGACTTTGGAGATTACCAATGTCATTGTTTATAAGTTCCATGATGATATGTTCCATAGCCTTGCACACCAGGCTCATCAGGCTAATGGGGTGGTAGTTTCCAGGGTCCGTGGTGCCTCCCCCTTTGTGTAGTGGGATAACCGTCGCTGTGTGCCATTCAGTGGGCACATAGCCTGAGATGAGGCTATGACTGAACATGGTACTTAGGTGGGGTGCCAGTTCGTTCTGTAGTTCATGTAGAACACAGCCTGGGATGTTTACAGGTCCCATGGATGCTGTGTTCTTGGCTTTGGATAGTGCCATTTTTACCTGTGCAGCTGTGATTACAGGAACTTTGCATTTTTCTGGTATAGAGATGGGCCCTTTAGGGGATGAGATGGGGGTAAAGTTAGCACTGAACCTATCTGCCAGGATATTGGCAATATCAGTTGGTTCTGTATATTTAGTGCCATTGTGCTGTAACTCAGAGCAGATCTGAGTGTTGCCATTGAGATTCTTGACATAGCTATACAATGCTTTGTGATTGTCTTTAGAGTCAGTGGCGATTTTGTTTTCGTAACTAGCTTTGGAGGATTTTATGAGGGATCTCAGCTTCTTACTGAGGCTGACCAGGGAGTCTGTCCAATCATGGGATTTTACTCTTTTTTGCAACAGTTTCTTTCTTCTGTTGTAGAGTTGTTTTATGGCAGGGGACCACCAGATTGGCTTCCTTTTTTTGGAGGATAGCATCTTGGTTCTGTTAGGGATTACACGATCCATGCACTCGTGTCAGTGCTTATAAAGTGCATTTGTGTAGGATTCAGCAGTCAAACCTCTATTGTCCGTCAGCATGGGTGTCATGAAGTTTGCTGCTTCTGTCTTGAGAAGCGTGAAGTTGGCTTTGGAGAAATTTTTTACGATGGTTTCCCTAATGGGGGGGTGGGGTGGGATGTGGATGCTAGGGAGATTAGCTTCTGGACAGATCTGACCAATGAGGAATTGACATCTGATGTGGAGCACTGGTTGCCCACGTTGGTAATAACCAGGTCTAGGATATTGCTGCCCCTGGTGGGGGTGTGGATAAGTTGATCCAAGGCATTGGAATTTATGAATTTCAGAAAACGTTGAGCACAAGAGTTGGTACATGAGTAGTTTTCCCAGTTAATAGTGGGGTAGTTGAAATCGCCCATTATTAGGGTGTTAGGTTGTAACCTAATATTTTCCAGTGTATCAAGAAATGAGGAGTGGGAATCCTGGGACATGGAGGGGGATCTGTAGCAAGCTACAATTTGGATTGCGATCTTGTCGAGAGTTAGTTGCACTTGGATAATGTCGGATGCATTATGCTGAGCAACTAGCCTGAAGGTGTGGATATCCTTAATGAATATGGACACGCCTCGCCTTTAGTGTTTCGGTCCAGGTTAGGTGGCCAAAAGGTGTGGTATGACTTATAGCCTGGTAATGCAGGGGTACTCTCTGGATCCTTGAACCAGGTCTCTGTCACAGCACAGATGTCAATGTGCTCCATTTTAAGGAGTGCCTCAAGTGAGTGCATTTTGAGGTTTAGACTTCTAGCATTGAGCATCAATACCCTCAGATTCTTCTTGCTTGTACCTGTTACAGTGGTGAATTTATCATTTGAACCTTGCCTAAAAAAGACACTATAGGGGTGGCTAGAGCCTTAGCCTGTGTCCAGAACCCAGGGGCGACAGGTGCAGGCCATCTCTGGCAAATCATCGTGGTTTGTCGATCATGTCATCCCAGGCAGACAGATACTGGATCGACTTAGAATGACACCAGAAGCTTAGCCAATTGTTGAAGTCAATCATTTTGTCCTTGTACTGTGGTATCATTCTGGGTGATGGCAGGATGTTACTCAGGGCTAGGGTCATACCTGCCTGGGCTACAAGATCGGACAGCTCCTCCATGACCCTTTTCATGTAGCCCAGGGAGGTACATCTCAGGTCATTCACACCAACATGGACAATGACAGAGTCATATTTGTACTTGTGGAGTGACCTGAGTGCATGTGTTATATGGCAGATCCTAGCACCCGACAGGCAGCTGACAGTGACTTTCTCCTTGTTTAGCCTGGTGAGTGGAACATCAGTGTGCCTGACTATAGAGTCACCTATGACTAGAGTGTTGGGTACGTTGTTATGAGTTATGGGCTGTGGTTGAGTGGCACACTGACTTTGTGGGCTATGTGTCACTTGGGTTGTGTTGGGGAGTGGAGGTTGTTTGTGTTTCTGCTTTGGATGCCCCTGTTTCTTGGGCAGGTTTTTACTGAGAGCCTCTGTGAATGTAGGTGTGTGTTTTGTTTCTATGTGTGTGTTTTGGTGGTGTAGGTTTTGAGGGACTATGTGATGAGTGTGGTGTGGTGCAAGTGTTTACCTTCTCCTATTGACTGTCTAGTCCAGTCTTGGGTGAAGAGAGCTTTGCTTCCAGTTTGGCTATATAAGTGCATCTCTCACAGGTTGTAGTGTTGGGTGGTAGGAGGAGAGGGTTATCTGTGTACATGAGGCAATTGCTGCATTGCCCCAAGATGCCCAAATTCATCAGGTAGACAGGAGAAAACACCGGGAGCTGACCCTTAAACATGCCTGAATAGGTGCTTATTTGTTAAGCACTAGAAACTGTTTTCCTCTAGACAAGTGAGGAAAGTTGAGTGCTATAGTAATTTGTAACTTATTTAGTGTTTACGAGTTTTGAAGAAAAGCTGAGCTCAAAGAAACAGACTTGAGTGCTGAAACAAAAAAAAATGGCTAGTTCTAAGAAACAAAATTAAGCTAGAAGGCTTCCCTCCAACACAGAAAAGCTTGGGGCTCAGAAGCCCCCAAATAGTCCTGGACACAGCAAATCTGAATCCAGACTAGACTACCCACAGTAAAGGCAGGAAACAAGCTTAGGATTTTTTTTTTTTTTTTAAGTAGAAAAAGAGAAAGGAGGAGCAGAAACTAACTGGATTGGCCTTCTCAAATGTTCTCCCTGGATTAGGTAGAATGAGGTAATAACACTAGACTGGGAAGAATGCCCCAGATCAAATTTACAGTAGGGACAGGCAACTGCAAAGCCACCAACTATAAGAACAGCATACAAAAAGGGAGGGTGGGAAACAAACTGCAGAAATGTTTCTCACAGCAGAAAAGCAGCAGTGAGCCTTTAAATGAAAATTTTAAACAGATAAAGGAGCCTCTAGAGACACCTGTTACACCACAAAAATAGCACACGGTGATGTCAGTGTACATATGTACTATCCCCACGTCTGCAGACACGCTACTCTTACAATAGCACACTGTGCCCTCAGTGTACTTCAGTACAACCACCAAACCTACAGACATACACCAGTTACACCCCAATAGCACACTATACCCTCATTGTTCATCAGTACTCTCGCGTCACTTACATACACACGCCTGTTACACCCTTCCAATAGCACAATGTGCCCTCAATGTACATCAGTACTATCAACTCACTTACAGACACACTTCTGTTATACCCCATCAACAGCACACTGTGCCCTCAGTCTACATCAGTACTATCATCTCACCTACAGACACACTCCTGTTACACCCCAACAATAGCACACTGTGCCATTAGTGTACATCCATACTATCCGCACACCTACAGACATACTCCTGTTACACCCCTACAATAGCACACGGTTCCCTCAGTGTACATCAGTATTAACCCCACACCTACAGACACACTCCTGTTACACCCTATCAATAGCACACTGTGCCCTCA
The DNA here is from genome assembly GCF_019279795.1 of Protopterus annectens. Lineage (NCBI taxonomy): Eukaryota > Metazoa > Chordata > Ceratodontiformes > Protopteridae > Protopterus > Protopterus annectens. Next base: position 1,761,601,773 of record NC_056744.1, read on the forward strand.
GTGTACATCCATACTATCACCCCACCGATAGACATACTCCTGTTACACCCCAACAATAGCACACTGTATACAGACACCTTTAGTATACATCAGTACTATCCGCACACCTACAGACACACTCGTGTTACATCCCAACAGCACACTGTGCCCTCAGTGTACATCAGTACTATCTTCTCACTTAGAAAAACACTACTTACACCCCAACAGCACACTGTGTCCTCAGTGTACATCAGAACTATCCATACACCTACAAACACACTTCTGTTACAAACCAACAATAGCACACTGTGCCCTCATTGCACATCAGTACTGTTGCCGCACCTACAGAGACAATCCTGTTACACCTCTCCAATAGCACACTTTGTCCTCAGTGTATATCAGTACTATCCCCAAACTTACAGACATACTCCTGTTATAACACAACAATACCACACTGTGAACTCAGTGTACATAAGTACTATTGTCTCATCTAGAAACACACTCCTCTTCCACCCCAACAATAGCACACTGTGCCCTCAATGTAAATCCAAACTATTCCCACACCTATAGACACACTCATGTTACACCCCAACAATAGCACACTGTGCCATCAGTGTACATCCATACTATCACCACACCAATAGACAAACTCCTGTTACACCCCAGCAATAGCACACTGTGCCCTCAGTGTACATCCATACTATCAACACACCTATAGACACACTCCTGTTACAGCCCAGCAATAGCACACTGTGCCCTCAAAGTATGTCAGTACTATCATTTCACCTACAAGCAGTCTTCTGTTACACCCCAAAAGCACATTGTGCCTTTAGTGTACATAAGTACTATCCCCACACCTACAGACACACTCCTGTTACACCAAAAAAATAGCACACTGTGCCCGCAGTGTACATCAGTACTAACCCCCCTCCTAAAGTCACACTTCCGTTACAGCCCTACTATAGCACACTGTGCCCATAGTGTACATCAGAACTATCACCAAACCAACAGACACACTCCTGTTACACCCCAAAAATAGCACACAGTGCCTCAGTGTACATATGTACTATCCCCACATCTACAGTCACACTCCTCTTACACCCCTACAATAGCACACTGTGCCTACAGTGTACATAGTACTATCCACACACCTACAGATATACTCCTGTTACACCGAAGCAATAGCACACTGTGCTCTCAGTGTACATCAGTATTATTCCCACACCTACAGACACACTCCTGTTACACCCCAACAATAGCACACTCCGCCTTCAGTCTACATCACTACTATCAACACACCTACAGACACACTCCTGTTACACCCCAACAATAGCATACTGTGCCTTCAGTGAACATCAGTACTATTCACACACCTACAGATACACTCCTGTAACAGCCCAGCAATAGCATACTGTGCCCTCAGTGTACATCCATACTTTATCCACACCTATACACACAATCCTCTTACACCCCAACAATAGCACACTATGCCCTCATTGTACATCAGTACTCTCACATCACTTACATACACACGCCTGTTACACCCTTCCAATAGCACACTGTGCCCCCAGTGTAAATCAGTACTATCACCCCACTTACAAACACACTTCTGTTATGCCCCATCAACAGGACATGTGCCCTCAGTGTACATCAGTACTATCATCTCACCTACAAACACACTCCTGTTACGCATCAACAATAGCACACTGTGCCCTCAGTGTACATCAGTAGTATCCCAACACCTACAGACACATGCCGGTTACACCCCAACAATAGCACATTGCACCTTCAGTGTACATCCATATTATCCGCACACCTACAGACATACTCCTGTTACACCCCTACAATAGCACACTGTGCCCTCAGTGTATATCAGTACTAACCCCACACCTACAGACACACTCCTGTTACACTCTAACAATAGCACACTGTGCCCTCAGAGTACATCCATACTATCACCACACCTATAGACACACTCCTGTTACACCCCAACAATAGCACACTGTGCCCTCAATGTACATCAGTACTATCATTTCACCTACAAGCACTTTCTTTACACCCCAACAATAGCACATTGTACCTTGAGTGTATATAAGTACTACCCCACACCTACAGACACACTCCTGTTACACCCTAAAAATAGCACACTGTGCCCTCACTGTACATCAGTACTAACCCCACACCTACAGACACACTCTGGTTACACCCCGGCAATAGCACACTTTGCCCTTATTGTACATCAGAACTATCATCACACCTACAGACACACTCCTGTTACACCCCAAAACTAGCACACAATGCCCTCAGTGTATATCAGTACTATCCTACACCTACAGTCACACTCCTGTTACACCCCAACAATAGCACACTGTACCTTTAGTATACATCAGTACTATCCCCACACCTGCAGACACACTTGTGTTACACCACAACAGCACACTGTGCCCTCAAAGTACATCAGTATTATCATTTCACCTACAAGCAGTCTCCTGTTACACCCTAACAATAGCACATTGTGCCTTTAGTGTACAAAAGTACTATCCCCACACCTACAGACGCACTCCTGCTACACCCCAAAACTAGCACACTGTGCCATCAGTGTATATCAGTACTATCCCACACCTACAGTCACACTCCTGTTACACCTCTACAATAGCACACTGTGCCCTCAGTGTATATTAGTTCCATCCGACACCTAGAAACACACTCCTGTTACACCCCAACAAAAGCACACTGTGTCCTCAACATACATCAGAACTATCCATACACCTACAAACACACTCCTGTTACACCCCAACAATAGCACACTGTGTCCTCAGTGTACATCAGTACTATCGCCACACCTACAGAGACACTCCTGTTACACCCCAACAGTAGCGCACTGTGCCCACAGTGTACATCAGTACTATCCCCAAACTTACAGACACACTCCTGTTACACCACAACAATACCACACTGTGCCCTCAGTGTACATCAGTACTATCCCCACACCTACAGACACACTCCTGTTACAACACAACAATAACACACTGTGCACTCAGTGTACATAAGTACTATTGTCTCACCTAGAAACACACTCCTCTTACACCCCAACAATAGCACACTGTGGCCTCAGTGTACATCCAAACTGTCCCCACACCTATAGACACACTCCTGTTACACCCCAACAATACCACACTGTGCCCTCAGTGTACATCCATACTATCACCACACCAATAGACAAACTCCTGTTACACCCCAGCAATAGCACACTGTGCCCTCAAAATACATCAGTATTATCATTTCACCTACAAGCAGTCTCCTGTTACACCCTAACAATAGCACATTGTGCCTTTAGTGTACAAAAGTACTATCCCCACACCTACAGACACACTCCTGTTACACCACAAAATTAGCACACTGTGCCCTCTGTGTACATCAGTACTATCATTTCACCTACAAGCACTCTCCTGTTACATCCCAAAAATAGCACATTGTGCCTTCAGTGTACATAACTACCATCCCCACACCTACAGACACACTCCTGTTACATCAAAAAATAGCACACTGTGCATGCAGTGTACATCAGTACTAGCCCCACACATACAGACACACTCCTGTTACAGCCCTACAATAGCACATTGTGCCCACAGTGTACATCAGAACTATTGCCACACCTACAAACACACTCCTGTTTGTTGTTTGTCTTTTCGGCTTTTCCCAGTTAGGGGTCGCCAGAGAGGAACTCTGGTCCACTAATGATTGGCAGTAGATTTTTATGGTGCTGAGTTATCAGCCCGATGCCAAACCTTCACTAATGGCACGCCCATTTATGCATGTCTTTTGGAGGCCACTCGACCACAGGGAGGACATGCAGACTCCACACAGGAGAACTTCTTGCTGTGAGGCAACAACATTACCGCTGTACCACCATGACAGACACACTCCTGTTACACCCCAAAAATAGCACATGGTGCCCTCAGTGTACATTTGTACTATGCCCACATCTACAGACACACTCCTCTTACACCCTACAATAGCACACTGTGCCCACAGTGTACATTAGTACTATTCCCACACTTACAGCACACTCCTTTTACACCCCAAAAATAGCACACTGTGCCCTCAGTCTACATCACTACTATCACCACACCTGCAGACACACTCCTGTTACACACCAATAATAGCACACTGTGCTTTCAGTGTACACCAGTACTATCCACATACCTACAGATACACTCCTGTAACAGCCCAGCAATAGCACACTGTGCCCTCAGTGTACGTCCATACTATCCCAACACCTATACACACACTCCTGTTACACCCCAACAATAGAACACTGTGCCCTCAGTGTACATCAATACTATCACCACACCTACAGACGCAATCATGTTACACCCCAACGATAGCAAACTATGCCCTCAGTCTACATCAGTACTATCCCCACACCTACCGATATACACCATTTACACACCAATAGCACACTATGCCCTCATTGTACATCAATACTCTGAGGTCACTTACAGACACATGCCTGTTACACCCTTCCAATAGCACACAGTGCCCTCAGTGTATATCAGTACTATCACCTCACTTACAGACACACTCCTGTTACACCCCAATAATAGCACACTGTGCCCTCATTGTACATCAGCACTATCCCCACATTTACAGACACACTCCTGTTACACCCTATCTATAGCACACTGTGCCTTCAGTGTACATACATACTATCACCACAACTATAGACACACTCCTGTTACACCCCAACAATAGCACTTTGTGCCTTTGGTGTACATCAGTACTAACCCCACACCTACAGACCCACTCCGGTTACACCCCCTACAATAGCACACTTTGCATCAGTGTACATCAGAACTATTGCCACATCTATAGACACACTCCTGTTACACCCCAAAAATAGCACACTGTCCCCTCAGTGTACATGAGTACTATCCCCACACCTACAGTCACACTCCTGTTACACCCCTACAATAGCACACTGTGCCCTCAGTGTACATCAGTACTATTGCCACACCTACAGAGACACTCCTGTTACACCCCTACAATAGCACACTGTACCCTCAGTGTACATCAGTAGTATCCCCACACCTATAGAAACACTCCTGTTACACCCCAACAATAACACACTGTGCCCTCAGTGTACATCAGTACTATCCCCACATCTACAGACACACACACACACTCCTGTTACACCACAATACCACACTGTGCATTCAGTGTACATAAGTGCTATTGTTTCACCTAGAAACACACTCCTATTACACTCCAACAATAGCACACTGTGCCCTCAGTGTACATCCAAACTATCCCCACACCTATAGACACACTCCTGTTATACCCCAACAATAGCACACTGTGCCCTCAGTGTACATCAGCACTATAATTTCACCTACAAGCAGTCTCCTGTTACACTCCAACAATAGCACACTGTGCCCTCAGTGTACATCGGTACTAACCCCACACCTACAGACACACTCCTGTTACACCCCTACAATAGCACACTGTGCCCACAGTGTACATTAGTACTATCCACACGCCTACAGATACACTCCTGTTACACCACAGCAATAGCACACTGTGCTCTCAGTGTACATCAGTACTATTCCCACACCTTCAGACACACACCTGTTACACCCCAACAATAGCACACTGTGCCTTCAGTCTACATCACTACTATCAACACACCTACAGACACACTCTTGTTACACCCCAACAATAGCACACTGTGCCTTCAGTGTACATCAGTACTATCCACACACCTACAGATACACTCCTGTAACAGCCCAGCAATAGCACACCATGCCCCCAGTGTACATCCATTCTATCTCCACACCTATACACACACTCCTGTTACACCCCAACAATAGCACACAATGCCCTCAGTGTACATCAGTACTATTGCCACACCTACAGACACAATCCTGTTACACCCCAACATAGGTTCATAGGTAGGTACTATGCTATTGGCCTTATGGCCTATATAAGTCTAGCAAAAAGGTACCCTGGCTTTTGCCACCCAAGAAAATTATTTTCCTGTGCCACTGTCAAGCAAAGCCACAGAAGTGATCCCCGGGGTGAATTTCCTATCTCCCATCCAATCATCAATTAGAGTCCTAATGAGGTGCTCTGTTTGATATAGATAGGTAGTTTGTTCCAGAGTATGGGAAGTCTCTGGAACAGGAATCTATCCCTCCAATATGTTTTGTTTATTGTGGTGACAAGGTTTAGGTCCCTAGAGTGTGTAGCTTGTAGGGATTTCTTTAAGTGGAGCATGTCCAAAAGCTTTGGGTTTGACATAGCTTTGTCTGTTAGACAGAGATCGCCTCTGAGTAGGCGATATGTGACGGAGTAAAGCTGCAGTTGTTTTAGACTTTCTGCATAGGGCAGCTGTTTGAGGCCGGTAATCCTCTTTGTGAGGTATTTCTGCAGCCTTTCCAGTTGTTGTAGATGTCTTGTGTGGTAATACCAAAAGGGGCGTTGTACTCTATAATGGGTCTAATGAGTGACGAGTAGAGGGGAACAATGACCTCTTTTTTCCTGGATGAAAAACCTTTTGTGATGAGGTGTGCCATGTAGAAGGATTTCCTAACTACTGTGGCGATGTGATTATCAAAGGAGAGACTACTGTCCACCTGTGTCCCAAGGTCTCTTATCACACTTTCGGTGTTAAGTAGACTATGCCTATGTGGTAGTACATGGGTACAGAGTTTTTACCAAAAGGGATGACAATGCACTTTTTGGCACTGAGCTTGAGGCCATGGCTTTGAAACCAGGCATCTGTCACAGCGAGGTCCTTTTGTAGGATGTCCACATCTTTTGGAGTTTTGATTATAGCTCCTAGTTTGCAGTCATCTACGAACTTCATTAGCCAAAGACCTTCTGTGTTAGCCTGTACTTCAGAGAAGTAGATACCAAACAGGAGAGGACCCAGGACTGAACCCTGTGGAACTCAACTTGTCACTGGTCTGAAGTTGGATTTGGAGTCTGCTACTTTCACAGTGTGGGTTCTGTCAGTGAGCCAGTTGGCAACCCATCTTGTGACATAGGGATTTATACCTAGTTTAGTGAGTTTATCTATAATTCCAGAGTGGGGGATGGTGTTGAAAGCCTTGGCAAGATCTAGATAGGCTGTGTGAACCACCTTACCCTCATCTATGGCTTTGGTGACTGCTTCAAAGAAGTCTATCAGGTTTAGAAGACATGATCTGCCTTTTGCAAACCTGAACAGGGTGGGGTCCTGAGTTTGGAGATTACCAACGTCATTGTTTATAACTTCCATGATGATACATTCCATAGCCTTGCAGACCAGGCTCATCAGGCTAATGGGGCGGTAGTTTCCAGGATCTGTGGTGGCTCCCCCTTTGTGGAGTGGGATAACCATCGCTGTGTGCCATTCAGTGGGCACATAGCCTGAGGTGAGGCTATGATTGAACATGGTACTTAGGTGGGGTGCCATTTCATTCTGTAGTTCATGTAGAACACAGCCTGGGATGTTGTCAGGTCCCATGGATGCTGTGTTCTTGGCTTTGGAGAGTGTCATTTTTACCTGTACAGCTGTGAGCACAGGAACTTTGCATTCTTCTGGTATAGGAATGGGCCATTTAGGGGATGAGATGGGGGTAAAGTTAGCACTGAACCTATCTGCCAGCATGTTGTCAATATCAGTTGGTTCTGTATATTTAGTGCCATTGTGCTGTAACTTAGAGCAGATCTGAGTGTTGCCATTGAGATTCTTGACATAGCTATACAATGCTTTGTGGTTGTCTTTAGAGTCAGTGGCAATTTTGTTTTCGTAACTAGCTTTGGAGGATTTTATGAGGGATCTCAGCTTCTTACTGAAGCCGACCAGGGAGTTTCTCCAATCATGGGATTTTACTCTTTTTTTGCAACAGTTTCTTTCTTCTGTTGTAGAGTTTGTTTATGGCAGGGGACCACCAGATTGACTTCCTTTTTTTGGAGGATAGCATCTTGGTTCTGTTAGAGATTGCATGATCCATGCACTTGTGTAAGTGCTTATAAGGTGCAGTTGTGTAGGATTCAGCAGTCAAACCTCTATTGTCCGTCAGCATGGGTGTCATGAAGTTTGCCGCTTCTGTCTTAAGGAGCATGAAGTTGGCTTTGAAGAAATTGTTACAATGGTTTCCCTCATGGGAGGGTGGGGTGGGATGTGGATGTCTAGGATGATTAGCTTGTGGTCGGATCTGACCAATGAGGAATTGACCTCTGGTGTGGAGCACCGGTTGCCCATGTTGGTAATAACCAGGTATAGGATATTGATGACCCTGGTGGGGGGTGGATAAGTTGATCCAAGGTATTGGAATTTATGAATTCCAGAAAACGTTGAGCACAAGAGTTGGTACATGAGTAGTTTTCCCAGTTAATGGTGGGGTAGTTGAAATCGCCCATTATTAGGGTGTTAGGTTGTACCCTAATATTTTCCAGTGTATCAAGAAATGAGGAGTGGGAATCCTGGGGCATGGTGAGGGATCTGTTGCAAGTTACAATTTGGATTGCAGTCTTGCCCAGAGTTAGTTGCACTTGGATAATCTCGGATGCATTATGCTGAGCAACTAGCCTGGAGTTGTGGATATCCTTAATGAATATGGACATGCCTCTGCCTTTAGTGTTTCAATCCAGGTTAGGTGGCCGAAAGGTGTGGTATGACTTATAGCCTGGAAATGCAGGGTTACTCTCGGGAGCCTTGAACCAGGTCTCTGTCACTGCACAGATGTTCTCCATTTTAAGGATAGCCTCGAGTGAGTGCATTTTGAGGTTTAGACTTCTAGCATTGAGTAGCAATACCCTCAGATTCTTCTTGCTTGTACCTGTTACGGTGGTGAATTTGTCATTTGAACCTTGCCTAAAAAAGGCACTATAGGTGTGGCTAGAGCCTTAGCCAGTATCCAGAATCCCAGGGGCGAGAGGTGCAGGCCATCTCTGGCAAAGCATCGTGGTTTGTTGATCATGTCATCCCAGGCAGACAGATACTGGATCCCTTTAGAATGACACCAGAAGCTTAGCCAATTGTTGAAGTCAATCATTTTCTCCTTGTACTGTGGTATCATTCTGGGTGATGGCAGGATGCTACTCAGGGTTAGGGTCATACCTGCCTGGTCCACAAGATCAGACAGCTCCTCCATGTCCCTTTTCAAATAGTCCAGGGGGTACGTCTCAGGTCATTCACACCAACACGGACAATGACAGAGTCATATTTGTACTTGTTGTAGAGTGACCTGAGTGCATGTGTTATATGGCGGATCTTAGCACCCGACAGGCAGCTGACAGTAACTTTCTCCTTGTTTAGCCTGGTAAGTGGAACATCAGTGTGCCTGACTAAAGAGTCACCTATAACTAGAGTGTTGGGTATGTTGCTATTCCTTATGGGCTGTGGTTGAGTGGCACACTGACTTTGTGGGCTATGTGTCATTTGGGTTGTGTTGGAGGGTGGAGGTTGCTTGTGTTTCTGCTTTGGAGGCCCCTGTTTCTTCGGCAGGTTTTTACTGAGAGCCTCCGAGAATCTAGGTGTGTGTGTCGTGTTTCTATGTGTGTGTTTTGGTGGTGTAGGTTTTGAGGGACTATGTGATGAGTGTGGTGTGGTGCAAGTGTTTACCTTCTCTTACTGACTGTCTAGTCCAGTCTTGGGTGAAGAGAGCTTTGCTTCCAGTTTGGCTATATAAGTGCATCTCTCACAGGTTGTAGTGTTGGGTGGTAGGATGAGAGGGTTGTCTGTGTACATGAGGCAATTGCTGCATTGTCAGAAGATGCCCACATTCATCAGGTAGACAGGAGAAAACACTGGGAGCTGACCCCTAAACATGCCTGGATAGATGCTTATTTCTTAAGTACTAGAAACTGTTTTCCTCTAGACAAGTGAGGAAAGTTTTGTGCTGTAGTAATTTGTAACTTATTTAGTGCTTACAATGAGTTCTGAACAAGTGCTGAACTCAAAGAAACAGACTTGAGTGCTGAAACTAAAAAACTGGCAAGTTCTAAAAATCAAAATTAAGCCAGAAGGCTTCCCTCCAACACAGAAAGGCTTGGGGCTCAGAAGCCCACAAATAGTCCTGGACACAGCAAATCTGAATCCAGACTAGACTACCCACAGGAAAGGCAGGAAACAAGCTTAGAATTTTTTTTTAAGTAGATAAAGAGAAAGGAGGAGCAGAGACTAACTGGATTGGCTTTCTCAAATGCTCTCCCTGGATTAGGTAGAATGAGGTAATAACACTAGACTGGGAGGAATGTCCCAGATAAAATTTACAGCAGGGGTGGGCAACTGCAAAGCCACCAACTATAAGAACAGCATACAAATAGGGAGGGTGGGAAACAAACTGCAGAAATGTTTCTCACAGCAGAAAAGCAGCAGTGAGCCTCTAAATGAAAGTTTTAAACAGATAAAGGAACCTCTAGAGACTCCTGTTACACCACAAAAATAGCACACGGTGCCCTCAGTGTACAAATGTACTATCCCCACGTCTACAGACAAACTACTCTTACAATAGCACACTGTGCACTAAGTCTACATCAGTACTATCCCCACACCTACAGACACAGTCCTGTTACACACCTACAACAGCACACTGTGCCCTCAGTGTACATGAGTGCAATCCCCAAACCTACATATGCCAGTTACACCCCAATAATAGCACATGCGCCCTCAGTGTACATCAGAATTATCATCTCACCTACAGACACACTCTTGTTACACCCCAACAATAGCACACTGTGCCCTCAGTGTACATCAGTAGTATCCCCACATCCAAAGAAACATGCCTGTTACACCCCAACAATAGCACACTGTGCCCTCAGTGTACATCACTACTATCCGCACATCTACAGACATACTCCTGTTACACCCCTACAATAGCACACTGTGCCCTCAGTGTACATCAGTACTAACCACACACCTAGAGACACACGCCTGTTACACCCTATCAATAGCACACTGTGCCCTCAGCAGGCATCCATACTATCACCACACCTATAGACACACTCCTGTTACACCCACACAATAGCACACTGTGCCCTCAATGTACATCAGTATTATCTTTTCACCTACAAGCACACTCCTTTTAAACCCCAACAATAGCACATTGTGCCTTCAGTGTACATAAGTACTATCCACGCACCTACAGACACACTCCTGTTACACCCCAAAAATAGCACACTGTGCCCTCACTGTACATCAGTACTAACCAACACCTACAGACACACTCTGGTTACACCCCGACAATAGCACACTTTGCCCTCAGTGTACATCAGAACTATCACCACACCTAGAGATACACTCCTGTTACACCCCAAAAATACCACACTGTGCCCTCAGTGTATATCAGTACTATCCCCACACCTACAATCACACTCCTGTTACACCCCTACAATAGCACACTGTGCCCACTGGGTACAGCAGTACTATCCACACATCTACAGATACACTCCTGTTACACTGCAGCAATAGCACACAGTGCCCTCAGTGTACATCCATACTATCACCACACCTATAGACACACTCCTGTTACACTCCAACAATAGCACACTGTGCCCTCAATGTACATCAGTACTATCATTTACCTACAAGCACTCTCCTGTTACACCCCAACAATAGCACATTGTGCCTTCACTGTGCATAAGTATTATCCCCACACCTACAGACAAACTCCTGTTACATCCCAAAAATAGCACACCGTGCCCTCACTGTACATCAGTACTAATCCCACACCTACAGACACATTCCGGTTACACCCCTTAAATAGCACACTGTGCCCTTAGTGTACATCCATACTATCAACACACCTATAGACACACTCCTGTTACACCCCAGCAATAGCACACTGTGCCCTCAAAGTACATCAGTACTATAATTTCACCTACAAGCAGTCTCCTGTTACACCTTTAGTGTACATCAGTACTATCCCCACACCTACAGACACACTCCTGTTACACCACAACAATACCACACTGTGCAGTCAGTGTACATAAGTACTATTTTTTCACCTCCTCTTACACCCCAACAATAGCACACTGTGCCCTCTGTGTACATTCAAACTATCCCCACACCTACAGACACACTCCTGTTACACCAAAAAATAGCACACTGTGCCCACAGTGTATGCCAGTACTAACCCCACACCTACAGACACACTCCTTTTACACTCCAAAAATAGCACACGGTGCCCCCAGTGTACATATGTACTATGCCCACATCTACAGACACACTCCTCCTTACACCCCTACAATAGCACACTGTGCCCACAGTGTACATTAGTACTATTCACACACCTACAGATACACTCCTGTTACACTGAAGCAATAGCACACTGTGCTCTCAGTGTACATCAGTACTATTCCCAGACACACTCCTTTTACACGCCAAAAATAGCACAATGTGCTTTCAGTCTACATCACTACTATCAAAACACCTACAGACACACTCCTGTTACATCCCAACAATAGAACACTGTGCCTTCAGTGTACATCAGTACCATCCACACACCTACAGATACACTCCTGTAACAGCCCAGCAATAGTACACTGTGCCCTCAGTGTACATCCATACTATCCCCACACCTATACACACAATCCTGTTGCATCCCAACAATAGCACACTATGCCCTCAGTGTACATCAATACTATCGCCACACCTACAGACACAATCCTGTTACACCCCAACAATAGCACATTATGCCCTCATTGTAGATCAGTACTCTCAAGTCACTTATACACACACCTGTTACACCCTTTCAATAGCACACTGTGCCCTCAGTGTACAACAGTAGTATCACCTCACTTACAGACACACTCCTGTTATGCCCCAGCAATAGCACACTGTGTCCTCAGTGTACATCAGTACTATCATCTCACCTACAGACACACTTCTGTTACACCCCAAAAATATCACACTGTGCCTCAGTGTACATCAGTACTATCCCCATACCTACAGACAAATGCCTGTTACACCCCAACAATAGCACACCATGCTCTCAGTGTACATCCATACTATCCCCACAGCTACAGAGATACTCCTGTTACACCCCTACAATAGCATACTGTGCCCTCACTGTACATCAGTACTATCCCCACACTTACAGACACATTCCTGTTACACCCTATCAATAGCGCACTGTGCCCTCGGTGTACATAAGTACTATCATTTCAACTACAAGCAATCTCCTGTTACACCCCAACAATAGCACTTTGTGCCTTCAGTGTACATAAGTACTATTACAACACCTACCAATACACTCCTGTTACATCCCAAAAATAGAACACTGTGCCTTCACTGTACATCAGTACCCACCCCACACCAACAGACACACTCCAGTTAAACCCATACAATAGCACACTTTGCCCTCAGTGTGCATCAGAACTATCACCACACCTACAGACACACTGCTGTTACACCCCAAAAATAGCACAATGTCCCCTAAGTGTACATCAGTACTATCCCCACACCTACAGTCACACTCCTGTTACACCCCTACAATAGTACACTGTGCTCAAAGGATACATCAGTACTATCCACATACCTACAGATACACTCCTGTTACACAGCAGCAATAGCACACTGTGCCCTCAGTGTACATCAGCACTATCCCCACACCTACAGACACACTCCTGTTACACCCCAACAATAGCACATTCTGTCCTAACTGTACATCAGCACTAACCCCACACCTACAGAGACACTCCTATTACACCCCAACAATAGCACACTGTGCCCTCAGTGTACATTAGTTCCATCCCACACCTACTGACACACTCATGTTACACCCCAATAGAACACTTTACCTTTAGTATACATCAATACTATCCCCACACCTACAGACACACTATTGTTACACCCTAACAGCACACTGAGCCCTCAATGTACATCAGTACTATCGTCTCACCTACAAAAACCCTCCTGTTACACCTCAACAAAAGCACACTGCGTCCTTAGTGTACATCAGTACTATGCCCACACCTACAGACACATTGCTGTTACACCACGGCAATAGCACACTGTGCCCTCAGTGTACATAAGTACTATTTGCACACCCTACAAACACATTCCTGTTACACCCCAACAATAGCACACTGTGTCCTCAGTGTACATCAGTACTATCCCCACATCTACAGACACACTCCTTTTACACCCCAACAATAGCACATTGTACCCTCAGTGTACATCAGTACTGTCCCCACACCTACAGACACACTCTTGTTACACCACAGCAATAGCACAATGTTCCCTCAGTGTACATCAGTACTATTGCCACACCCTACAAAGACACTGCTGTTACACCACAACAATAACACACGGTGTCCTCAGTATATATCAGTACTATCCCCAGACCTACAGACACACTCCTTTTACAAACCAATAGCACACTGTGCCCGCAGTATACATCAGTACTATCATCACACCTACAGACACACTCCTGTTACACCCTAACAATAGCACAGTCTGCCCTCAGTGTACATCAGTACTATTGCCACACCTACAAAGACACTACTGTTACACTCCAACAATAGCACACTGTGCCTTCAGTGTACATCAGTACTATCCTCACACCTACAGACACAGTCCTGTTACACCCCATACAATAGAACAATGTGCCCTCAGTATACATCAGTGCTACCCCCACACCTACAGACACACTCCTCTTATACCCCATCAATACCACATTGTTCCCACAATGTACATCATACTATCCCAACACCTAGACAGACACTCCTGTTACACCCCAACAATAGCACACTGTGCCTTCAGTGTACATCAGTAATATCCCCACACCTACAGACACACTTCTCTTACACCCCAATCAGTACAACACTGTGCCCACAGTGTACATCAGTACTATCCTAACACCTACAGAGGCACTTCTGTTACACCCCAACAATAGCACACTGTGCCATCAGTGTGCATCAGTACTATCCTCACACCTACAGGCACACTCCTGTTACAGCACCAACAATAGCACACTGCATCCTCAGTATACAGCCATACTATCCCCACACATACAGACACACACCTGTTACACCCCAATAGCACACTATGCCCTCAGTGTACATCAGTACTATCCCCACACCTACAGACACAAACCTGTTACACCCCAACAATAGCATACTGTGCTTTCAGTGTACATCAGTACTATCCCCACACCTACTGATACATGCCTGTTACAACCCAACAATAGCACACTGTGTCCTCAGTGTATATCAGTACTATCTCCACACCTACAGACACACTGCTTTTACACACCAATAGCACAATTTGCCCTCATTATACATCAGTACTATCCCCACACCAACAGAACCACATTTGTTACACCCCAACAATAGCACACTGTGCCCTCAGTGTAAATCAGTAGTATGCTCACACCTACAGACACACTCCTGTTACACCACAACAATAGCACACTGTACCTTTAGTATGCATCAGTACTATCCCCACACTTGCAGACACTCTCCTGTTACACCGCAGCAATAGCACACTGTGCCCTCAGTGTACATCAGTACTATCTTCTCACCTAAAAACAAACTCCTGTTATAGGTTCATAGGTTCATAGGTTCATACTAGGCTATCTGCCCTAGGGCATTTATAAGCCTAGCCAGTGTGTGTGGCTTTCACCACCCCTTAGGATGAGAATACTATACCCATTAGTTTGCTGTGTCTCTGTCCAGCAGTGACACAGAGATGATTCCCGGGGTAAACCTACGATCTCCCATCAACTCATCAAGATTTCTCTTGAACAGAGTCAGTGAGGGGCTCTGCCTCACATGGACTGGGATTCTGTTCCATAGTGTAGGGTGTCTCTGGGTGATGAATCTGTTCCTCCAGCACGTCCTATTTATATCCGTGTTGAGGTTTAAGTCTCTTGCTCTCGTGGCTCTGGTGGATTTGGATTTTTTGAGGTGGAGCATGTCCATTAATTCCGGGTTGGACATGGCCTTGTATGTCAGGCACAGATCCCCTCTGAGCAGACGGTATGCGACTGAATAGAGCTGGAGTTTCTTCAGTCGGGCAGCGTATGAAATATGTTTGAGCCCCTTTATCCTTTTGGTGAGGAACTTTTGGGGTCTTTCCAACTGCTGCAGGTGTCGGGTAAGGTACATTCCGAATGGGGCATTGTACTCAATCATTGGTCTGATAAGTGAAGAGTGCAGGGGTACAATGACCTCCTGATCTGGATGTGAATCCCTTCATGATCAGGTGGGCAATGTAGAAGGTCTTCCTAACCACTTTGGCAATGTGAATGTCAAAAGATAGGTTACTGTCAACTTGGGTCCCCAAGTCCCTGATAACTTCTTCCATATTTAATGGATTACCACCTATGTGGTAATTAGGGGTTACCTTGTTTTTCCCAAAGGGTATGACTATACATTTTTTGGCATTTAGCTTAAGGCCATGGCTCTGGCACCAGTTATCCATTTCTATGAGACCTCTCTGGAGGATGTCTGTGTCTGATGGAGTGTCAATTATGGTGCCCAGTTTGCAGTCATCTGCAAATTTTGTCAGCCACAATCCCCCTATGTTTGCCTGCACTTCAGAAAAATAAATGCCGAACAAGAGGGGGCCCAGGACTGAGCCCTGTGGGACACCGCTCATGACCAGCTTAGAGTCTGACATGGCACCAGCAACTGTAATCCTGTGGGTTCTGTCCTTGAGCCAGTTTGCAACCCATCTTGTGACATATGGGTTTACATCTAAGCTGGTGAGCTTTTCTATGATGCCCGAGTGGGTATTGTGTCGAACGCTTTTGCTAGGTCAAGGTAGGCTGTGTGAACTGCCTTACCCTCATCAATGGCCTTAGTGACTGTTTCGAAAAAGTTGACCAAGTTCAAGAGGCAGGATCTGCCCTTGAAAAAGCCAAATTGGGTAGGATCCAGTGTCTGTAGGTCCCCAATGTCTTTATGTATGAGTTCCATTATGATCCTCTCCATAGCTTTGCAGACAAGGCTTGTCAAGCTTATGGGACGGTAATTTCCAGGGTCCGTAGAAGCACCGCCTTTGTGGAGTGGGACCACAGTTGCCGTACGCCATTCTTTGGGTACGATCCTGTAAGGCTAAGATTAAACAGCAGCCTTATGTGGGTTTAGTTCCTCATTGAGTTCGTAGCACACAGCCGGGACACTGTCCGGTCCCATTGATGCTGTGTTTTTTGCTTTAGAGAGAGCAGCTCTCACCTGGGCATCTGAGATGTTTGGGAGGCTAGACTCTGGTGGGATAGATATTTCTCCTTTTGTGGGGGAGGGAGGGGAGAAATTTGCACTGAACCAGTCTGCCAGTATGTTGGCAATGTCTGTGGGTTCAGTGATTTTTGTATAATTTTGGACTAATTCTGAGCATATCTGGGAGTTTCCACCCAGGTTTCTAACATAGCTAAAGAAGGCCTTATGATTGTCTTTTGTGTCTTTAGTGATTTTTCTCTCAAAGTTGGCCTTGGATGATTTTATGAGTGATCGTAGTTTTTTGCTAGTATTGATTAGAGATGCCTTCCCTTTTAGGAATTTTGCTCTGTCATGTAGTAGCTTTCTCCTCTTGTTGTAGAGTTTGTTTATGGCTGGGGTCCACCAGACTGGGCGCCTGCCTTTGGTGGAAAGGGTCTTGATTTTATTAGGGATTGCTTGATCCATACATTCCTGGAGGTGCTCGTAGAAGGCATTTTTAAGTTTCAGCAGCGTGGGTTGTGGTTTCCACTGGCTCGGGGCCTTGAAGGATACCACTCCAGTCTTAAGAAGTGTGAAGTTTGCTTTTGAGAAGTTCTTCACTGTGGTCTTTTTTGCTGGGGTTGGGGGCGGGATGTGGATCTCCAGTGAGATTAATTTATGGTCTGATCTCACCAATGAGGGATATACTTCCGGTGTGGAGCATTTTGTCCCCATGTTTGTGATGATCAGGTCTAGTATATTTTCTCCTCTTGTGGGAATGGTGACTAGTTGTTCCATAGCAATTGAGTTTATGAACACCAGGAACCTTTGGGCTAGGGTGTTGGGGCTTGAGTAATGTTCCCAGTCTATGTTTGGGTAGTTGAAGTCACCCAGTATGATGGTGTTTGGAGAGACATTCATACGCTCCAGTGTCTTCAGGAAGGCTGTGTGGTTTCCTGAGTTTGAGAGGGTGGTCTGTAGCATGCTACAAACTGTAGGGCAGTTTTACCTATGGTTAATTGCACCTGGATGGTCTCCGATGCTTCGTGCATTGCCACTAACCTGGAGGTGTGGGTATCCTTTATGAATATGGATACTCCCCCTCCTTTTGTGGTTCGGTCTGGATTTTGGGGCCGGAACGCATGATATGAGGTATAACCTGATAGTGCTGGGGTGCTCTCAGGAGCCTTGAACAGGTTTCAGTCACAGCACAGACATCGATGTTCTCCATACTGAGGAGGGCTTCGAGGGCGTGCATCTTGAGGTTTAGACTTCTGGAATTGAGCAGTATTACCCTTAGTTTTTTTCCATTTTTGTTTTCTAGGGCAGAAGGTTTATCATTTGAGCCTTGCCTAAAAAAGGCACTATGGGGGTGGCAAGAGCCTTTGCCAATATCCAGAAGCCCAGGGGTGACAGGTGCAAGCCGTCCCTTGCGAAGCAGCGTGGCTTGTCAAGCATGTCATCCCAGGCATACCCCAGCAATAGCACACTGTACCCTCAGTGTACATCAGCACTATCCCCACACCTACAGAGACACTCCTGTTACACCCCTACAATAGCACACTGTGCCCTCAGTGTACATCAGTACTATCTTCTCACCTAAAAACACATTCCTGTTATACCCCAGCAATAGCACACTGTACCCTCAGTGTACATCAGCACTATCCCCACACCTACAGAGACACTCCTGTTACACCCCTACAATAGCACACTGTGCCCTCATTGTACATCAGCACTATCCCCACTCCTACAGAAATGCTCCTCTTACATCGCAATAGCACACTGTGCCCTCAATGTACATCAGTACTTTCACCACACCCTACAAACATACTCCTGTTGCATCACAACAAGAGTGCAGTGTGTCCTCAGTGTATATCAGTACTGACCCCACACCTACAGACACACTCATTTTACACCCCAGTAGCACACTGTAAATAGTGTGGGAAGAAATAGCCAGGAAATTGTTATGGCTAGGCTTGTATAGGCCCTAGGGCTGATAGCCTAGTAGCAACCTATGAACCTATGAACCTATGAACTGTGCCCTCAGTAAACATCAGTACTATCGCCACATCTACAGACACACTAGTGTTACACCCCAACAATCTCACCTACAGAGATACTTCTGTTACACCCAAGCAACAGCACACTGTGCCCTCAGTGTACAACAGTACTATCCCCACACCTTCAGACACATGCTTGTTACACCCCAACAATAGCACTCTGTGCCCTCAGTGTACATCCATATTATGTGTGCACACCTACAGACACACTCCTGTTACACCCCATCAATAGCACACTGTGGCCTCAATGTACATCAGTACTATCATTTCACCTACAAGCACTGTCCTGTTACATCCCAACAATAGCACATTGTGCCTTCAGTGTACATAAGTACTATCCTTGCACCTACAGACACACTCCGGTTACACCCCTGCAATAGCACACTTTGCCCTCAGTGTACATCAGAGCTATCACCACACCTACAGACACACTCCTTTTACACCCCAAAAATAGCACACTGTGCCCTCAGTGTATATCAGTACTATCCCCACACCAACAGTCACACTCCTGTTACACCCCTACAATAGCACACTGTGACCACAGAGTACATCAGCACTATCCACACACCTACAGATACGCTCCTGTTACACCGCAGCAATAGCACACTGAGCCCTCAGGGTACATCACTACTATCCCCACACCTACAGATACATGCCTGTTACACCACAACAATATCACACTGTGCCTTCAGTGTACATCAGTACTATTTCCAAACCTGCAGACACACTCCTGTTACACCCCAACAATAGCACACTGCACCCTCAGTGTACATTACTACTATCACCACACCTAAAGACACACTCCTGTTATACCCCTACAATAGCACACTGTCCCTTTAATATAAATCAATACTATCCCCATACCTACAGACACACGCCTGTTACACCCCAACAATCACACACTATGTCCTCAGTGTACATCCATACTATCCCCACACCTACATACCCATGTCTGTTACACCCCAACAATAGCACACTCTACTCTCACTGTACATCAGTACTAACCCCACACCTACAGACACACTCCTATTACCCTCCAACAATAGCACACTTTGCCCTCAGTATACATTAGTTTCATCCCATACCTACAGACACACTCCTGTTACACCCCAACAATAGCACACTGTACCTTTAGTATTCATCAGTACTATCCCCACACCTAAAGACACACTCGTGTTACACCACAACAGCACATTGTGCCCTCAGTGTACATCAGTACTATCTTCTCACCTAGAAATGCACTCCTGTTACACCCCAACAACAGCACACTGTGTCCTCAGTGTACATCAGAACTATTCATACACCTACAAACACACTCCTGTTACACCCCAACAATAGCACACTGTGCCCTCAGTGTACATCAGTAATATCACCACGCCTACAGAGACACTCCTGTTACACCCCTACAATAGCACACTGTACCTTTAGTATACATCAATACTATCCCCACACCTGCAGACACGCTCCAGTTACAACGCAGCAATAGCACACTGTGCTCTCAGTGTACATCAGTACTAGCTTCTCACCTAGAAACACCCCCTCCTGTTATACCCCAGCAATAGCACACTGTGCCCTCAGTGTATATTAGCACTATCCCCACAGCTACAGATGTACTCCTCTTACATCGCAATAGCACACTGTGCCCTCAATGTACATCAGTACTATCGCCACATCCTACAAACATACTCCTGTTACACCACAACAATAGTACACTGTGTCCTCAGTTTATATCAGTACTGCCCCCACACCTACAGACACACTCCTTTTACACCCCAATAGCACACAGTAAATAGTGTGGGAAGAAATAGCCACAGAATTGTTATGGCTAGGCTTGTATAGGCCCAAGGGCTGATAGCCTAGTAGCAAATTATGAACCCATGAACCTATGAACTGTGCCCTCAGTATACATCAGTACAATCGCCACACCTATAGACACACTACTGTTACACCCCAACAATAGCACTCTCTGCCCTCAGAGTACATCAGTACTAATCCCAAACCTACAGGCACACTCCTGTTACACACCAATAATAGCACACTCTGCCATAAGTGTAAATCAGTACTAACCCCACTCCTACAGAGACACTCCTGTTACACCCCCACAATAGCACAGTCTGCCCTCAGCGTACATCAGTACTATCGCCACACCTACAGACACACTACTGTTACACCCCAATAATACCACTCTCTGCCCTCAGAGTACATCAGTACTATCCCCACACCTACAGGCACACTCCTGTAACACCCCAACAATAGCACACTGTGCCTTCAGTGTACTTCAGTACTATCCCCACACCTAGAGACACACTCCTGTTGCACCACTACAATAGCACAATGTGCCCTCAGTATACATCAGTACTATCCCCACACCTACAGGGGCACTACTGTTACACCATAACAATAGCACACTGTGCCCTCAGTGTGCATCAGTACTCTCCCCACACCTACAGACACACTCCTGTTACAGCCTCAACAATAGCACATTGTGCCCTCAGTATACATCCATACTATCCCCACACCTAGAGACACACTCCTGTTATACCCCAACAATAGCACATTGTGCCCTCAGTGTACATCAGTACTATCATTTCAGCTGCAAGCACACTCATGTTACATCCCAACAATAGCACATTGTGCCTTCAGTGTACATAAGTACTATCCCCACACCTACAGACACACTCCAGTTACACAGCAACAATAGCACACTGTGCCCTCAGTTTACATCAGTACTATCCCCACACCTACAGAGACACTCCTGTTACACCCCAACAATTACACACTGTGTCCACAGTGTACATCAGTACTATCCCCACACCTACAGACACACTCCTGTTACACCACAACAATAGTACACTGTGCCCTCAGTGTACATCCTTACTATCCTCACATCTATAGACACACTCCTGTTGAACCATTACAATACCAATATGTGCCTCCAGTATACATCAGTACTATCCTCACACCTACAGAGACACTCCTATTACACCCCAACAATACCACACTGAGCCCACAGTGTACATCAGGACTATCCCCACACCTACAGACACACTTCTCTTACACCCCAACAATACCACACTGAGCCCTCCGTGTACATCAGTACTATCCCCACACCTAGAGACACACTCCTGTTATACCCCAACAATAGCACACTGTGCCCTCAGTATACATCAGTGCTATCATTTCACCTGCAAGCACACTCCTGTTACATCCCAACAATAGCACAATGTGCCTTCAGTGTACATCAGTACTATCGCCACACCTACAGAGACATTCCTGTTACACCCCTACAAAAGCACATTGTGCCCTCACTGTACATCAGTACTATCCTCACACCTACAGACACACTCCTGTTACACCACAACAATAGCACACCGTGCCCACAGTTTACATCAGTACTATCCCCACACTTACAGAGACACTCCTGTTACACCCCAACAATTACACACTGTGCCCCCAGTGTACATTAGTGCTATCCCCGCACCTACAGACACACTCCTCTTACACTCCAGCAATAGCACACTGTGCCCTCAGTGTACATCCATACTATCCTCACATCTATATACACACTCCTGTTACCCCCCCAACAATACCACACTGTGCCCTCAGTGCACATCCATACTATCCCCACACCTACAGACACACTCCTGTCACACCCCAACAACAGCACACTGTGCCCTCAGTCTACATCAGTACTATCCCCACATCTACAGACACACTCCTGTTACACCCCAACAATAGCACGATGTCTCCTCAGTGTACATCAGTACTATTTCCAAACCTGCAGACACACTCCTGTTACACCCCAACAATAGCACACTGCACCCTCAGTGTACATTACTACTATCACCACACCTAAAGACACACTCCTGTTATACCCCTACAATAGCACACTGTCCCTTTAATATAAATCAATACTATCCCCATACCTACAGACACACACCTGTTACACCCCAACAATCACACACTATGTCCTCAGTGTACATCCATACTATCCCCACACCTACAGACCCATGTCTGTTACACCCCAACAATAGCACACTGTGTACTCAATGTACATCCATACTATCCCCACACCTACAGACACACACCTGCTTCACCCCAACAATAACACACTGTGCCTTCAGTATACATCAGTGCTTTTGCTGCACATACAGAGACAAACCTGTTACACCCCTACAATAGCACACTGTGCCCTCAGTGTACATCAGTACTATCCCCACTCCTACAGACACACTCCTATTACACCCAAACAATATCACACTGTGCCCTCAGTGTACATCAGTACTATCCCCACACCTACAGAGATATTCCTGTTACACCCCAACAATAGCACACTCTACCCTCAGTGTACATTCATACTATCCCCACAGCGACAGACACACTCCTGTTACACCTCAGCAATAGCACACTGTGTCCTCAGTGTACATTCATACTATCCCCACACCTACAGACACATGCTTGTTACACCCCAACAACAGCACACTGTGTCCTCCTTGTACATCAGTACTATCCCCACACCTACAGACACACTCCTGTTACACCCCAAAAACAGCACACTGTGCCTTCAGTGAACATCAGTACTATCCCCACACCTACAGACACACGCCTGTTACACCCCAACAATAGCACACTGAGCCCTCAGGGTACATCACTACTATCCCCACACCTACAGATACATGCCTGTTACACCACAACAATATCACACTGTGCCTTCAGTGTACATTAGTACTATCCCCACACCTAGAGAAACACTCCTGTTACACCCCATCAATAGGACACTCTGCCCTCAGTGTACATCCATACTATCCCCACACTTACAGACACACTCCTGTAACACCCCTACAACAGCACACTGTGCCCTCAGTGTATATTAGTACTATTCCCACACCTATAGACACATGCATGTTACACCCCTACAATAGCACACTGTTCCCTCAGTGAACATTAGTATTATCACCTCACTTACAGACATACTCCTTTTACACTCCAACAATAACACACTGTGCCCTCCGTCTACATTAGTACTATCATCTCACCTACAAGCACACTTCTGTTACACCCTAACAATAGCACACTGTGCCCTCAGTATACATCAGTACTATCCCCACACCTACAGACACACTCCTGTTACACCCCAACAATAGTACACTGTGCCCTCAGTGTACATCAGTACTATCCCCATACCTATAGACACATGCATGTTACACCCCTACAATAGCACACTGTTCCCTCAGTGAACATTAGTATTATCACCTCACTTACAGACATACTCCTTTTACACTCCAACAATAACACACTGTGCCCTCCGTCTACATTAGTACTATCATCTCACCTACAAGCACACTTCTGTTACACCCTAACAATAGCACACTGTGCCCTCAGTATACATCAGTACTATCCCCACACCTACAGACACACTCCTGTTACACCCCAACAATAGTACACTGTGCCCTCAGTGTACATCAGTACTATCCCCATACCTACAGACACACTCCTTTTAGACCCCAACATTAGCATACTGTGCCCTCAGTGTACATCAGTACTATCCCCACACCTACAGACACACTCCTGTTATACCCCAACAATAGCACACTGTGCCCTCAGTGTACATCAGTACTATCGTCTGACCTAGAAACACACTCCTGTTACACCCCAACAATAGCATGCTGTGCCCTCAGTGTACATCAGTACTATCACCACACCTACAGACACATGCCTGTTACACCCCAACAATAGCACACTGTGCCCTCAGTGTATATCCATACTATCCCCACACCTATGTACACACTCCAGTTACACCCCTACAATAGCACACTGTGTGCTCAGTGTACATAACTACTATCCCCACAGCTACAGACACACTCCCGTTACACCCCAACAATAGCACACTGATCCTTCAGTGTACATCAGTATTATCCACACACCTACAGATACTCTCTGGTTTCACCCCAACCATAGCCCACTGTGCCTTCAGTCTATATCAGTAGTATCACCTCACTAACAGACACACTCCTGTTACACCCCACAATAGCACACTGTGCTCTCAGTGTACATCAGTACTATCCCCACACCTACAGACACAATCCTGTTACATCACAACAATAGCACACTGTGTCCTCAGTGTACATCAGTACTATCCCCCCACCTACAGACACACTCTTGTTACACCCCAACATCACACTGTGCCCTCAGTGTACATCAGTCCTACCATTTCACCTACAGACACACTCCAGTTACACCCTACAATAGCACAATGTGCCCTCGGTTTACATCAGTACTATCCCCACAACTATAGACACACTCCTGTTACACCCCAACAATGGCACATTGTGCCCTCAGTGTACATCAGTACTATAATTTCACCTGCAAGCACACTCTTGTTGCATCCCAACAATAGCACATTGTCCCTTCGTGTACATCACTGCTATCGAAACACCTACAGAGACACTCCTGTTACACCCCTACAAAAGCACACTGTGCCCTCACTGTACATCAGTACTATCCTCACACCTACAGACACACTCCTGTTACACCGCAGCAATAGCACACTGTGCCCGCAGTGTACATCAGTACTATCCCAACATCTATAGACACACTCCTGTTATACCCCATCAATAGCACACTGTGCCCTCAGGGTACATCAGTAATATCCACACACTGAAACATACACTCCTGTCACACCCCAGCAATAGCACACTATGCCCATAGTGTACATTAGCACTATCCCCACACCTACAGACACACTCCTGTTATACCCCAACAATAGCACAATGTGCCCTCAGTGTACTTCAGTACTATCCCCACACCTACAGACACACTCCTGTTACACTGCAACAATAGCACACTGTGCCCTCAATTTACATCAGTACTATCCCCACACCTACAGAGACATTCCTGTTACACCCCAACAATTACACACTGTGCCCTCAGTGTACATTAGTGCTATCCCCACACCTACAGACACACTCCTGTTACACCCCAGCAATAGCACACTGTGCCCTCAGTGTACATCCATACTATCCCCACATCTATAGACACTCTCCTGTTACACCCCAACAACAGCACACTGTGCCCTCAGTGTACATAAGTACTATTTCCAAACCTGCAGACACTCCTGTTACACCCCAACAATAGCACACTGTGCCCACGGTGTACATTAGTACTATCCTCACACCTAAAGACACACTCCTGTCACACCCCTACAATAGCACACTGTCTCCTTAGTGTAGATCAGTGCTATCCCCATACCTACAGTCACACACCTGTTACACCCCAACAGTAGCACACTGTGTCCTCAGTGTACATCCATACTATCCCCACACCTACAGACACATGCCTGTTACACCCCAACAATAGCACACTGTGTACTCAGTGTACATCCATAATATCCCCACACCTACAGACACACGCCTGCTTCACCACAACAATAACACACTGTGCTGTCAGTGTACATCAGTGCTTTCGCTGCACATACAGAGACACTCCTGTTACACCACAACAATAGCACACTGTGCCCTCAGTGTACATCAGTACTATCCCCAAACTTACATACACCCTCCTGTTACACCATAACAATGCCACACTGTGCCCTCAGTGTACAGCAGTACTATCCCCACACCTACAGACACACTCCTATTACACCCCAACAATATTACACTGTGCCCTCAGTGTACATCAGTACTATCCCCACACTTACAAAGACACTCCTGTTATACCCCAACAATAGCACACTGTGCCCTCAGTGTACATCACTACTATCACCTCACTTATAGACACACTCCTGTTACACCCCTACAATAGCATACTGTGCCCTCAGCATACATTCATACTATCCCCACAGCGACAGACACACTCCTGTTATACCCCTACAATAGGACACTGTGTCCTCAGTGTACATCAGTACTATCCCCACACCTACAGACACATGCCTGTTACACCCCAACAATAGCACACTGTGCCCTCCTTGTACATCAGTACTATCCCCACACCTACAGATACTCTCCTGTTACACCCCAAAAATAGCACACTGTGCCCTCAGGGTACATCAGTTCTATCTCACACCTACAGATACATGCCTGTTACATCACAACAATAGCACACTGTGCCTTCAGTGTACATCCATACTATGCCCACACTTACAGACAAACTCCTGTAACCCTACAATAGCACACTGTGCCTTCAGTTTACATCAGTACTATCCCCATGCCTACAGATACACTCCTGTTACACCACAGCAATAGCACACTGCACCCTCAGTGTACATCAGTACTATCCCCACACCTACAGATACACTCCTGTTACACCCCAAAAATAGCACACTGTGCCCTCAGTGTATATCAGTACTATTCCCACACCTACAGACACATGCCTGTTACACCCCAACAATAGCACACTGTGCCCTCATTGTACATCAGTACTATCATGTCACTTACAGACACATGCTTGTTACATCCCTATAATAGCACACTGTGCCCTCAGTGTATATCAGTACTATTCCCACACCTACAGACACATGCCTGTTACACCCCGACAATAGCACACTGTGCCCTCATTGTACATCAGTACTATCATGTCACTTACAGACACATGCTTGTTACATCCCTACAATAGCACACTGTGCCCTCAGTGTATATCAGTACTATTCCCACACCTACAGACACATGCCTGTTACACCCCAACAATAGCACACTGTGCCCTCATTGTACATCAGTACTATCATGTCACTTACAGACACATGCTTGTTACATCCCTACAATAGCACACTGTGCCCTCAGTGTATATCAGTACTATTCCCACACCTACAGACACATGCCTGTTACACCCCAACAATAGCACACTGTGCCCTCATTGTACATCAGTACTATCATGTCACTTACAGACACATGCTTGTTACATCCCTACAATAGCACACTGTGCCCTCAGTGTATATCAGTACTATTCCCACACCTACAGACACATGCCTGTTACACCCCAACAATAGCACACTCTGCCCTAACTGCACATCAGTACTAACCCCACACCTACAGAAACACTCCTGTTACACCCCTACAATAACACACTGTGCCTTCAGTCTACATTAGTACTATCGTCTCACCTACAAGCACACTTCTGTTACACCCTAACAATAGCACACTGTGCCCTCAGTGTACATCAGTACTATCATCTGACCTAGAAACACACTCCTGTTACACCCCAACAATAGCACACTGTGCCCTCAGTGTACATCAGTACTATCCCCACACCTACAGACACACTCCTTTTAGACCCCAACAGTAGCATACTGTGCCCTCAGTGTACATCAGTACTATCCCCACACCTACAGACACACTCCTGTTATACCCCAACAATAGCACACTGTGCCCTCAGTGTACATCAGTACTATCGTCTGACCTAGAAACACACTCCTGTTACACCCCAACAATAGCACACTGTGCCCTCAGTGTACATGAGTACTATCACCTCACCTACAGACACACTCCTGTTGCACCCCAACAATAGCATACTGTGCCCTCATTGTATATTAGTACTATCCCCCCACCTACAGACACACTCCTGTTACAGCCCAACAACACACTGTGCCCTCAGTGTACATCAGTCCTACCATCTCACCTACAGACACACTCCTGTTACACCCTACAATAGCACACTGTGCCCTCAGTTTACATCAGTACTATTCCCACACCTACAGACGCACTCCTGTTACACCCTGGGAATAGCACACTCTGCCCACAGTGTACAGCAGTACTATCCCCACACCTACAGACACACTCCTGTTACACCCTTAAAATAGCACGCTGTGCCCTCAGTGTACATCAGTACTATCCCCACACCTACAGACACACTCCTATTACACCCCAACAATAGCACACTGTGCACTCAGTGTATATTAGTACTATCCCCACACCTACAGACACACTCCTGTTACACCCCAACAATAGCACACTGTGCCCTCAGTGCACATAAGTACTATCCTCACACATACAGAGAAACTCCTGTTACACACAAACAATAGCACAGTGTGCCCTCAGTGTACATCCATACTATCCCCACACCTACAGACACACTCCTGTTATACCCCAACAATAGCACACTGTGCCCTCGGTATACATCAGTACTATCATCTCACCCACAAACACACTCCTGTTACACCCCTACAACAGCACACTGTGCCCTCGGTATACATCAGTATTATCATCTCACCCACAAACACACTCCTGTTACACCCCAAAAATAGCACACTGTGCCCTCAGGGTACATCAGTACTATCTCACACCTACAGATACATGCCTGTTACATCACAACAATAGCACACTGTGCCTTCAGTGTACATCCATACTATCCCCACACTTACAGACAAACTCCTGTAACCCTACAATAGCACACTGTGCCTTCAGTTTACATCAGTACTATCCCCACGCCTACAGATACACTCCTGTTACACCACAGCAATAGCACACTGCATCCTCAGTGTACATCAGTACTACCCCCACACCTACAGATACACTCCTGTTACACCCCAAAAATAGCACACTGTGCCCTCAGTGTATATCAGTACTATTCCCACACCTACAGACACATGCCTGTTACACCCCAACAATAGCACACTGTGCCCTCATTGTACATCAGTACTATCATGTCACTTACAGACACATGCTTGTTACATCCCTACAATAGCACACTGTGCCCTCAGTGTATATCAGTACTATTCCCACACCTACAGACACATGCCTGTTACACCCCAACAATAGCACACTGTGCCCTCATTGTACATCAGTACTATCATGTCACTTACAGACACATGCTTGTTACATCCCTACAATAGCACACTGTGCCCTCAGTGTATATCAGTACTATTCCCATACCTACAGACACATGCCTGTTACACCCCGACAATAGCACACTGTGCCCTCATTGTACATCAGTACTATCATGTCACTTACAGACACATGCTTGTTACATCCCTACAATAGCACACTGTGCCCTCAGTGTATATCAGTACTATTCCCACACCTACAGACACATGCCCGTTATACCCCAACAATAGCACACTCTGCCCTAACTGCACATCAGTACTAACCCCACACCTACAGACACATGCTTGTTACATCCCTACAATAGCACACTGTGCCCTCAGTGTATATCAGTACTATTCCCACACCTACAGACACATGCCTGTTACACCCCAACAATAGCACACTGTGCCCTCATTGTACATCAGTACTATCATGTCACTTACAGACACATGCTTGTTACATCCCTACAATAGCACACTGTGCCCTCAGTGTATATCAGTACTATTCCCACACCTACAGACACATGCCCGTTATACCCCAACAATAGCACACTCTGCCCTAACTGCACATCAGTACTAACCCCACACCTACAGACACATGCTTGTTACATCCCTACAATAGCACACTGTGCCCTCAGTGTATATCAGTACTATTCCCACACCTACAGACACATGCCTGTTACACCCTAACAATAGCACACTGTGCCCTCATTGTACATCAGTACTATCATGTCACTTACAGACACATGCTTGTTACATCCCTACAATAGCACACTGTGCCCTCAGTGTATATCAGTACTATTCCCACACCTACAGACACATGCCTGTTACACCCCAACAATAGCACACTCTGCCCTAACTGCACATCAGTACTAACCCCACACCTACAGAAACACTCCTGTTACACCCCTACAATAACACACTGTGCCCTCAATCTACATTAGTACTATCGTCTCACCTACAAGCACACTTCTGTTACACCCTAACAATAGCACACTGTGCCCTCAGTGTACATGAGTACTATCACCTCACCTACAGACACACTCCTGTTGCACCCCAACAATAGCACACTGTGCCCTCATTGTATATCAGTACTATCCCCCCACCTACAGACACACTCCTGTTACAGCCCAACAACACACTGTGCCCTCAGTGTACATCAGTCCTACCATCTCACCTACAGACACACTCCTGTTACACCCTACAATAGCACACTGTGCCCTCAGTTTACATCAGTACTATTCCCACACCTACAGACACACTCCTGTTACACCCTAGGAATAGCACACTCTGCCCACAGTGTACAGCAGTACTATCCCCACACCTACAGACACACTCCTGTTACACCCTTAAAATAGCATGCTGTGCCCTCAGTGTACATCAGTACTATCCCCACACCTATAGACACACTCCTATTACACCCCAACAATAGCACACTGTGCACTCAGTGTATATCAGTACTATCCCCACACCTACAGACACACTCCTGTTACACCCCAACAATAGCACACTGTGCCCTCAGTGCACATAAGTACTATCCTCACACATACAGAGAAACTCCTGTTACACACAAACAATAGCACAGTGTGCCCTCAGTGTACATCCATACTATCCCCACACCTACAGACACACTCCTGTTATACCCCAACAATAGCACACTGTGCCCTCGGTATACATCAGCACTATCATCTCACCCACAAACACACTCCTGTTACACCCCTACAACAGCACACTGTGCCCTCGGTATACATCAGTACTATCATCTCACCCACAAACACACTCCTGTTACACCCCTACAATAGCACACTGTGCCCTCAGTGTACATCAGTAGTATCCCTAAACCTACAGGCACTCTCCTGTCTCACCCCAACAACATCACATTCTGCCCTAAGTGTACATCAGTACTATCCCCACACCTACAGACACACTCCTGCTACACCCCAACAATAGCACACTCTGCCGTAAGTGTACATCAGTACTATCCCCACACCTACTGACAGAATCCTGTTACACCCCAAGAATAGCACACAGTACCCTCATTGTACAGCAGTACTATCAACACACCTACAGAGACACTCCTGTTACACCCCAACAATAGCTCACTATGCCCTCATTGTACATCAGTACTATCCCCCATGGAAGTTACATGAGAATCAGCTTGAGCAGTTAGTAATAAGATCATGTTACAGTTACAGTATGTGCATTACTGTGTACACCACAACATACATGCAGTGACCTGTACAGGAACTGTGAAGTACCAATCCATGCAGGTATACACGCACTGTGCCATCTGCCTGGACACTAGGTGTCCTTGTCAGCCAAAGTGAAATGCATTCTGTGGATACAAGCACTTTTTGACTTGGTGCACCACAAATTGGAGTTAGACCTGCCTGGTTGAATCCCTACGTACAAGATCGGTGAAGTCTCTACAGTATCATTGTCAGATGGCACATTCCCCAAAGTACTGAAACAGGTGCATATATTACCAGCCATGAAGACATAGTCATAACAATACTGTGTGCACTTCTGTAGACTGAATGTCCTTTTTTGTTAAATTACAACAGTTGTGTCAGTTGTGTGGCTTGTCACTAATGTTCAGTAGATGATTCCCCTTGTGCTATATGCTTATAGTGTACAGTGTTGCATTTTAATTGTCTTACATTATTTTGCATTTTATTTTGTGACTTTAATAGCTATGCTTACATTCCAAAGCATGCTCATCTAGTGGACAGCATTGTGCAACATGTATTTATGTGCGGGAGTTGAAATTGTAGTGACTCACAGCTTGTTACATGTTTATGTGCCTTAAGCTACTGACACATAAAAGTTACTTACTTTTGCATAGTCCAATACTTGTGCAATAATTAAGATCTGTTTATGTGTGTGTTAATGTATATGTGAGCTATTTTTTCATTTTCTACAAATATTTGACCTAGATGTTTTCTTTTATTACTAAATAACATAACACTTTACATCATAATCTGTACAGGTTTCTGGAACCATTTCTCAAGTTGAGTAATTTTTTTGTATGAAAGTTCTCTGCCCAAGTGTTCACTGAAACTGGGTGGGTCAACAAGTATAAATAAACAAAGGATTGCCAACATTAAAATACCAATCAATAATATAAGTAACTGGATGTACTGTCCTGTGCCCTTCCTATGTATGTGGACTGCATAACCAACCATAGTGATGGTTATGTATGCCAAAATGGTACCAAGTATAACTGAGAACTCCTCATTTTGTAAGATTAGGGTGCCCCTCTGCCTGTCTGCAGGCTTCATCCCATGTAAACATCAGCCTTTACCTACACCTGCAGAGAGGGATGACCTGATTCCACAATTCCACAGCCAGGTCTCCCCTGAAAAATAGGAGCTGGCTGTGTGGAGAGGTGACTTACATTAACACAATGTTTACTCCTCAGTAAAGCTGCCATCAGTCTGCACACAGCAGATCTGCACCATCGTGGATGTAAGTGGTGTGTGGTCACATTCCTGCCAGCAGATGCCAGAACACCCTTGTCCTACCAAAAACCGAATTGTGATTATTATTGCCATATGCAGTATAAGCCAGTACTGGTGCCAACTGTACTGTAACACCAGTTGCCACAGTTAGTAATGCAGATTCTAAGCCAGTACTGGTGCCAACTGTACTGTAACACCGGTTGCCACAGTACCTATTACCGATTCTAAGCCAGCACTGGTACCAACTGTACTGTAACACCAGTTGCTACAGTATCTAATACCAATTCTAAGCCAGTACTAGTGCCAACTGTACTGTAACACCGGTTGCCACAGTATCTAATACCAATTCTAAGCCAGTACTGGTGCCACCTGTACTGTAACACCGGTTGCCACAGTACGTAATACAGATTCTAAGCCAGTACTGGTGCCAACTGTACTGTAACACCAGTTGCCACAGTATCTAATACCAATTCTAAGCCAGTACTGGTGCCAACTGTACTGTAACACCAGTTGCCACAGTATCTAATACCAATTCTAAGCCAGTACTGGTGCCAACTGTACTGTAACACCAGTTGCCACAGTACCTAATACCGATTCTTAGCCAGTACTGGTGCCAACTGTACTGTAACACCAGTTGCCACAGCATCTAATACCAATTCTAAGCCAGTACTGATGCCATTTGTACTGTAACACCAGTTGCCACAGTATCTAATACCAGTTCTAAGCCAGTACTGGTGCCAACTGTACTGTAACACCAGTTGCCACAGTACATAATACAGATTCTAAGCCGATACTGGTGCCAACTGTACTGTAACACCGGTTGCCACAGTTAGTAATGCAGATTCTAAGCCAGTACTGGTGCCAACTGTACTGTAACACCGGTTGCCACAGTACCTAATACCGATTCTAAGCCAGTACTGGTGCCACCTGTACTGTAATACCAGTTGCCACAGTATCTAATACCAATTCTAAGCCAGTACTGGTGCCAACTGTACTGTAACACCGGTTGCCACAGTATCTAATACCAATTCTAAGCCAGTACTGGTGCCAACTGTACTGTAACACCGGTTGCCACAGTACGTAATACAGATTCTAAGCCAGTACTGGTGCCAACTGTACTTTAACACCAGTTGCCACAGTACCTAATACCGATTCCCCAGGACAGGTGATATTCTATGTACCACAGATGAATCTTCAGGACAGCAGGCCTCATGTGATGCCAATATCTCTACAGATTCTGTTACCAGGGTCTTTGATCATGCACATTAGCATGTTCCACATGCAAATGAACCATCTAATGAATGCAGATCTAATTGTGTATGAACAACACACAGTAACAGTTATGCCGTGAGCACCTATCCAAGGAAAGTGTAACTATATGACAAGCAGAGTGTGTGTTTTTGCAGTCATGATTTCATTTCATGCTTCATTGCATTGTGCATAACATTTCCTTTCATACTTTATACATGTTCACAGTCAGGCATGGGTTGCTATACTGTGTGAAACGGGTACACTAAACTATGTCAGTATTGTCACTGGAGTAGTCAGTGATCCCAAACTACACTATATCCCTTGTGATTTTAGATAGCAACACTTCCATTCATACAAACATGTTTATGCTAGAAAAGAAAAATGCAAGCCTAAGGAAAGAATGTAATTCAGACTCCAACAATATTCCAAGAAAATAATTAATTTAGTCAGCATTATGGCACATTTCACAGTATCTTTTCAATGGAATGAAAATATATCAGATTTATAGGACATGGTATCAAGTATGGATATAAAGAACCATTTCACTACAACTGCATCTCTATGATTCTGTTATTTTCTTTTTGGAGGACTTAGACTGTACACCTTACAAATATCGTGCAGAGTACAGTATCAAATTAACATACAGCAGACAGCTATGCTTAATTGTCTAGCATTGTACAGCATGAGATCTGTGTTGTTAAATAAAATGCTTGGAGATATATTATCAAATGCAGGTTAAGTGCTGCGTTCATTAAAGTGCATGAAAGACAGTCAGAGACACATTTGTGGGTAGCACTGTTTTGCTGGGTATGCCTGCTACAGTTTAATATGCTTGCTTTTTCCAGAGTTGATCTTAAATGGAAGATCAAGTCAGACACACAGCCAGCACATGAGGGAGGCCTTGTATTTACACACCTCAGTTGATGATTAACAAGATTGTCTATGCAGGTACCATGCCTCAGATATGGGTAGCATAGTCTGAAAAATGCATTCAGCAGATGCATGACAGGGTAATATCCCTATAAGTTAAGTAATATGGTTTTCAGAATGCATTCACCAAATGCCTGTCTGAGTACCATCCTTCAGATTTGTGTAGTACAGTCTACAGGATGCTTTCACTAGATGCCTGGCCTGATACCACCCCTCAGAGTTCTGCAGTATATTCTGCAGGATTTATTCACCAGATACCTGACTGGATGCCATCTCTCAGCTTTGTGTAGTACAGTTTACAGGATGCATTCCCCAGATGCCTCATGGGGTACTGTCCCTCACATTTGTTTAGCACATTGTACAGGATGCATTCACCAGATGCCTGACCAAGTACTATCCCTCAGATTTGTGCATCGCAGTCTGCAGAATGCATTCAACAGATGCTTTTCCAGCAACATTGGCATCCTGCGGATTGAAAAGAAGCACCATGACAGTTGGGATGACTCACCATGGAAACAATCCAGTTGCTTGGATAAGCCTTTTTAGCATCATGTATGGCACCATGCACTTCAGCCATTTGGCATGTTATTCCTAAATCATTTTGTGCCTGTTTGCAATTAATTGCATCATTAGCAATTAGTGTATCCACATTACTTGAAACGGTGCTGCATAATAACATTTGGGTGTTGTGTATTTTATTGTTACTTTGAGCACATATGGATCGATGAGCATTTTATACTAATATTGTCGCCTTTCATGCATGTGCATCAGCTAAATGCTGTACAATCTCCTCTGCAGCTACCAAAAATGTGTGTAGCATTGAGTGCAATGAGGAAGGCGTATATCTGTACATTATGGGATTGAGATGGATAAAAGTGCTTGGCACAACCAATAATTGGAGATATGTGACTAACGCTGGTGCCCCATGATTGTGACCTCATGCTGACTATAACATTTACAGTATCCCATTTCTAGGTTGTGAAGCATAAGGTGCAAAGCTCTAGCTAGCTGATTTGCAGAAGAATAGGCAGGTGTACCTGTATAGCAGCATGTGAAAAGTCACAGCTTTCTGACGCCATTGAGGAGTTGCAGTGTTTACTGTCTCATGTTTAGTATATTTCTGTATCCTATATGATATGTTATATAACTGAATGGGCTCATGTAATATGACAAATTATATTTAGTCACATAGCAGGAACTTGAAAATGATTTCCTCAACACGTGCACAAATTGCAAAAATAAGATCAACAGTTTCATGAAAGCACTTCACATCCAGGGCTATACCCCCTGCACCCCCAAACTTAATCTAATCAACTCTGAGGTTGCTGCACCTTGAGAAAGGGCAAACTACAACCATTGCAGCTTCATTTATTGAATGAGCATTTTGGCAAAGGTTAATGATTGCACACACTGCCTTCCGGCTGTTGTCTAGCTGTCGCTTTCATCTTATAATGATGTTGCTGTCAGGTGCACATACTAGGTGGCACTTCCTAGTCAGAAGTCAAGCTCTGGGCCTTATAATGCTTATGGACTGTTGAAATGGTACTGTGCCTGTGTACACTGTGTGAGTTTCCTGTATATAACTGCAATGGCTAGAGCTATATGGGCATGTATGATGCATCACAGTCCTCAGACACTTGGACCCTCAGACCCTCAGCCTATGATGATTGTTTTCCTATAACTGTTACTGCCAGAGTCATGTGCAACACTGATATACAAACATACAATTCTGTATTATGCCCAAGTCAGGACCGGCCTATAACATGACCATTTTGGAAGTCTACAGCTGGAATATTCTCTGGATGCAGCTGCTACATCAGCTACACCAGCTGGCACATTCACAGCTTATTGTATAGATGATGCTGAAAGTGAAAAGAATGCCCTAGTGTTTCTGAACCCCCAGACCCAGACATGGTGAGTGTTTTTATTCATTTAGCATTCCATCTCATTCTGTTATATGCACTGCTGCTGAAGCATAAATGTATGCAGTATATATTGAAGCCTTTGCCTTTTTCCAGGCTCCTGTCCTGCACAGGGACTAGGGAAGTGGAAGCAACTGGTTAACCATCTGTACCAGAAAAACAGAGGAAAGTGGTCCTGGATATGCCAGATATGTGGTCCTCCAGCCATAGGGTGGCAGCATAGACAAACTCAGACAAGTCACTGCTCTTCCTGGTGGTAAAGCAGGCAATGACCTTGAAGAGAGGAAGAAGGACAGTGCTGACCCTTCTGTGTATAGTCCCATTATCTGCCCTGTTATATTCTTGCCATTTGTATGTTGTATTTGGCGTTCATTGTTGTCTTGTGTGTGATTGCATGTGTGTACACACATAGGTGTTGCATGTATATGGTACAATTAACTGATCATGCTAGACCCTGTTCATGGTACCACTTATATAATGGTGCCTGACCTGATGTCTCCCGTAGTACTGTTCTCTGTGGTCTTCCTTTGGAATGCAGTGTAATGGCCTCTAATTTTTTGCCTGCTTGTATCTCCAGTAGTGACTCAGGATACACCATTCTGTGTACATTGCTCACACTGGACTATACCAATATGTCTTACTAATCTTTCTTACTGTTTCTGTCCAGATACATGGCATCCTGTGTGTATGTAACACTGTTTACTTGCACATGTGGAGCAATCCTCAGTTATGCATTTTGTGAGACTTCCTCTTTGCCCTGTCTCCATTATACAGACTTCCCTCCCTAACTGTTCAACAATTACATATTTATCCACTGTTATATGTAGGACTGTACTGGTTTGGCCATCTGTTGATGCAATTTGTTGTATATGAACCATATGTGATAATGGCATCATTTCCATAGCACACCTCTCTGATGTACCTTTTGCTGGACACCATTTCTACCCTTGCATGGCATGCTGTCTAGTTTATGTACTGCCCCATGTCATCCTGTATGCATTATTCCCTGATACTTGGTCTGCATGGGTTTTGTCATTTAGTGTCCTGTTATCAGCATTCTGCTTCTCCATTCTTGACGGAACTTGTTGGTCTGGCCTGCATGTCACATTGATTCTGCTTTCCTGCATGCCTTCTATCTCTGCAGTCTGCAGCTAGTATTGCAATTATTTTTTTAATAGCACTTTGTGTG
Organism: Protopterus annectens; assembly: GCF_019279795.1. Classification (NCBI taxonomy): domain Eukaryota; kingdom Metazoa; phylum Chordata; order Ceratodontiformes; family Protopteridae; genus Protopterus; species Protopterus annectens. The sequence continues at coordinate 1,761,640,493 of NC_056744.1, forward strand.
ATCCATCTGTGTAGTGCTTTATGACTATTGCATTTGGTCTGCCATTCAATACATGGTTTATGAAGGAAAGAAGAACAACCACTGTCCTTTTATCACCATATCAATGTATGATGGAATGGATATAGAAAACCGTTTGTTGTGGACCTTTCAAAACCCTTTGACTCCATGCCCCACTCATTCCATCTGTCTGAACTCTCTAGCCATGTTTCAATGAACTAAAAACTGAAATGAGAATGCTGCTTAAAAATAGAAAATCAAAGTTGTATGTCTTAACAAAGAATAAGGGTAATATCCAAAAGACCCCAAATAATTTTAACAAAGCCTTAAAGATCTGCTAGAAACAACACATCAGCCTCATACCCCTTCTAAATTACTAGCAAAATTAATCAACCATAATAAATCATCCCCTATTATTTCTGAAATAATATACCAGAGCAAAACCCTTTCTACCAATAAAGATATTGTTCGTTTTTTTGAATAACTGTATTTTCATATATATGGTGACCATGCACTCCAGGCCTTGGAACAGGACACTATTACATTTTTGAACCAATTAAACTTCCCTAAAATAGAAGACTCCCATCAGAAACATATTGCATCCCCTATCACACTTCAGGAAGTTGCCTGTGTAATTAAAACCCTTAAAGCTAACAAGACACCAGGCCCAGATGGCTTTACCGCTAAGTTTTATAAGACCTTCTGCTTAAAGATTTCAGAAATACTCCTACTTCTATATAACGCTATTATTGACAACTCTGTTTCAGATTTTCACTTCAGTGCTTCCAAAACTGTACTTATACTTAAAGAAAATGCTGACTCTAAACTCCAGGAAAGCTACAGACCCATATCCTTGATTAACTTGGATCTAAAAATCTTTTCCTTAATATTTGCCAATAGATTGAAACCCATCATTCTCTATATTATATCCCCTGGGCAATCATGCTTTACTCAATTTAGCCAGACATGCAATAATACTTTAATACAGAAACTCACCCAATCTGTTGTCTCTCTATCCCCTTCCAACCGACATTAAAGTTTCTCACTCTTTGAAATATTTGGGGATCTTATTTCAACATATCCCAATGCTAGATACCCCAAACAACATTACTTCTCTTTGGTCAACCATAACGCAAGACTGTATTAGATGGGATAAACTCCAACTTCTCTTTCTGCCCAAAGTCGCTTGCCGTCTACTCAGAGGTGACCTGTGCCTGACATACAAGGCCATGTCCAACCCGGAATTAATGAACATGCTTCACCTCAAAAAATCTAAATCCATCAGAACTACAAGGGCAGGAGACTTAAACCTTAACACGGCTATTAATAGGATGTGCTGGAGGGACAGATTCATCACCCAGAGACTCCCTATGCTGTGGAACAAAATCCCAGTACACGTGAGGCAGAGTACCTCGCTGGCCTTGTTCAAGAGAAATCTTGACCAATGGATGGGAGATCGCAGGTATACCCCAGGGATAACCTCAGTGTCACTGCTTGACAGAGGCACAGCAAAATAATGGGCTTAGTATCCTTCAAACTAAAGGGGTGGCGAAAGCCACAAAACTCTGGGCTAGGCTTATAAATGCCCTAGGGCAGATAGCCTAGTATGAACCTATGAACCTATGAACCTATGAACATTGGACACCCTACTAAAACTACGTAAAATAAACCAAAGCCCTGCTTTTGCATTAGCTATAGATGCTTCCAAAGCCTTTGATAGACTTAATCTAGACATCCTCCTCCTGATGCTTCCTTATTTTGGTCTTCCTCAAGCATTTATCCATACCGTCGAAACACTTTATACCAATGCCTATACATCCTTATATATAAATAAAACTACCTCAAACAGAATAAGTGTCTCTTTAATTTGTATATTAAAGCTCTACTCTTACTTATTGCGCAAAAAACTTTCATCAGTCACCAAAGTTATTTAAAACCAAAATTCCTCTATCTGCCTTTGCAGATGATCTAAATATATACCTTACAATGCCAAATTCAGATATTCCAAAAATCCTTAGTTCAATAAATACTTTTTCAAAATTCTCTAATTATAAATTAAACCTAGATAAATCCATATTCTTCCCAATTAACTCACCCAATCTGTTGTCTCTCTATCCCCTTCCAACTGACATTAAAGTTTCTCACTCTTTGAAATATTTGGGGATCTTATTTCAACATATCCCAATGCCAGATACCCCAAACAACATTACTTCTCTTTGGTCAACCATAACGCAAGACTGTATTAGATGGGATAAACTCCAACTTCTCTTTCTGCCCAAAGTAGCAATCATTAAAATGAATATACTACCTAGTTTATTATATATATTTACAACTACACAGATAATAATACATAATAATTTAAAAAAAATGTATTCCTCCTTAGCTAAATTTATCTGGTCTCCTAAATCAATCAAAACCTCTTATCCAAGGCTTACAGGCCCTAAAGATAAAGGGGGTTTAAAGCTCCCTGACTTCAAATTCTTCTATGACATTGTCATTATCAACAGACTTCTTTTAATAGCTGAGCACAAAGCTGAGAAAGTAGACTGGTCTCCTCACTGGTTAGAACTTTACCATAACTAAATGAAATCACTAAATATTAATCCAAAAGCTCTCCCTTTCTTAGATGAAACAGTTCAGAGAAAACTTAAAATACATGCTTCTCTAAGAAACAATATAACAATCTTTCAAAACCTTATGAAATCACTGAATTTAACAAATGCTTTTCTTACCCTACAACCTATACACCTTAACCTGAATTTCAAAATCAGTAATACAATGATAAATCTAGATAGTTTCCCCTTGCTAAAGGAATACAGGATATTAGAGCTCTATTCTTTAAAGGGCCAGTCCAATGCAGATCTAAAAGTACAACTTAATCTCCCTAAGAGCTACGTGGTAATCCTAAAACAAATAAAGGAAGTCTGGCTCAATACGTTATCCCACCCCACCCTAGCATCTGACATTAACATTTGTAAGAGTCTCTGGAGTTTATTCCTTATGAAAAATATATTATATCAAATACATACAAAGCAATTAATGCTATTAGACATCAAGACCAAGTCTTGTTTTCTAAATACTGGTCTGACCAAAAAGCTTCCATAGCTAATGAAGTAATTACCCATTCAATAAAAACCTCTTCCAAAACAATGCCTTTCAAAAGACTTAACTATACCCAATTCATGTTACTCAACAATGTGTGTATATAATGCCAGCGGTCAAGAATAAATTCAACCCATCTGTTCTGCCCTCACTGTGATAACCAAAAAGCGAATCTGCTACACATTTTCTGGAGCTGCAAGTGTGTTTATAAACTCTGGTGCTCTTTGAGAGATAAAGTTCTTAAGATGGGCTATGAAAAATCCTCATTATCTTGGCAATTCACCATTTTGCACACTGCTGCACCTGAGATAACAAAATGTCACTGCCGTATCTTAGTCACATTATTTGCACTAGTAAAACTATATGTTACACTCAGCTGGAAAGACAGATCCAGACTTAGCTGGAAAGGGTTTAAAACAATGGCAATTAAATACTTAACTGCCCACAAATTCCTTAAATCAAATATTGAAGACCATAAACGTTTCATGGAATATTGGGATACTCTCTGACCTTTTACTGAACTAAATTTACCACCCCCAAAGATATCTTTAAGGTCTTAGTGGGAATACCTGGATCCATTCTTTTATATATATTGCCCCTGTCCAAATTTGGCGAGGGCCCTGTTCACACAAATTCAATAAGCTTTGTACCGCCACATGTTTATCTGTCTTGTTTTCATTTAATTTTTGGTTAAGCTGACATCCCTCTTTTTAAGACATTTAGCACTTTTGTAAATAGTTCACTTCTTATTGTTTTTTACTTTTTTGGTTTTATATTTGTATATTGTTGCAACTTGCTAGGGATATACTTTAAGAATCTCTCTAGTAAAACTGAATTGTTTTACCTCATGCTGTTACCTTTATTATAATGTGATTTATGATGTGTGTGTGTGTGTGTGTGTGTGTGTGTGTGTGTGTGTGTGTGTGTGTGTGTGTGTGTGTGTGTGTGTGTGTGTGTGTGTGTGTGTGCGTGTGTGCATGTGTGTGTGTCACTTGGAAAAAAGGAAAAAAATAATAAAGATTACTGAAAAAAGAAATAACAAGTCAAGGCAATAACCAGAGCTGTCACATATATATACTCACAACCGATGACTTAAAAACCTTCTTAGTTATGACCAATACTGACCACCACTTCTTCATTCCATTACACACGGTTCAATAATGTCCGGCCTTAACCCCGCTCGTTCACTTTGCCCTATATCCATAAATGCTTTCTAAAATACTCACATTCACATAAGATCTCCATTCATACAAAATCCTTAACAAACTCTGCTTTATACATCACTAATCCACTATCCCTTACCACCATTTATTTACTTATTTTATTTATTGCATTTGTTTACCGGGAAAGTCCACTGGGCCTTAACTGACCCATTTTCAGTGGAGCCCCGGGGGATAAAAGCTCCACATATAGTTTCAAACAACAAAGTAAACAAACAATTACAGGTTATATAAGGTAGAGGTAGCACATTAAAATAAAGTAGTGGCACATAGAATAATTTGGTGTTAATATTATATAAATTGATAAAACAGTGAAGAATTGTTTAAAATCATGGTACAAGTATAGACGTAGAAGTTTTAAATATTAAGTAATATTATTAGCAGAGAGGGAATCACATTAAATCTCACCTCATACCACAGAAGGGGAAAGCTATAATAGTCACACTGTCACAGAAGTAACTAACCCTCTACTCAGGATCATGTCATTGCTAAATCGCCTTCTCTAGGTAAAATCCTAGAAAAAATAATGTACATTCAAATGTTAACATTTATCCAATTTAACAGAATCTTGGTTTCTGGCCAGAAGTTTATACCTCTGCTGTGATGAAGGTGAACTAGTAGGAATAGTGTTCAGACACCTACATGGAGCCTTTGAGCTAATGAGTCAAAGCAAACAAAAGCAGATGCTATAGATTGTGAACACACTGTGAGCTAATGAGTCAAAGCAAACAAAAGCAGATGCTATAGATTGTGAACACACTGCTGTAACATGGTTCAAAATCTGTTATCTATCAAACCTGTTTGAGTAAACTTTATAAATACTCCAGTGTCTCCATTTCCCTTCAGGTGTCCCACAGGCCTCAGTTTGGGTGTCGTCCTGTTTTCAGTGATTAGTAGTTGTTCTGCCACAAGATAAGATTATCATTTTATCATTTACATAGACAACCTCCTCTTTCTTAGTTCAGGATCAAACAATGATGACCTTCAAAACTACATTTATTCAACTGTGATTCCAGTTTCGTGCCTATAAAAACTAATACTGTTATTTGATATATCACATTAACTAGTAAACAGCAAATCAGCAGAATTGACATATGTAGAAGGAAGAAAGGCACATCAGTACAAATGTATAAGTACCTAGGTATGCGACTTCTTCAAAACCTCTACTTCAACCATCACATAGAAAAGATTATCCCTAAGACCTTTTATATTCTAATATTAATAGACAAATTTCTTACTAACCTTATCTATGATGTGTGAAAAGCTATTATAAAATATAAGGTACCACTGAAACCTGAATATGCCATATATTTATAACCATGGACAATGGTCCTAACACAAAACTGCTCCAAAAAGCTCAAAACAAACTATGTCATTTTAGAAAACTCTCAGATTAGTACACCCACCATTGCCAGCTCTGAAAAAAGCAATCACCCTATGCATAAAAGTATGGGCCATGTACCTTAATGCAAATCCCAGTGTACATCCTCAGCAACAGCTATTCATGTCCACAATTAGCAAGCAAACTGAGGAAACTGAAAATCAGTACCCATTAAGGAACCATGTCCGGTGCATACCAACTCTTGAATTACCTCATTTTACTAGTAAGATGATGAAAGTGTCTTCGTCAAAATAAGCCCTGCCCTGTGCAGGTCCACACCAACAAGCTTATGTAATAAATGGTGCTTTCATTCAAGAAATCAATATTTAAGCACTTACAGTACTAGACTAAAAGCACTTAATTTCACAAAAATCCCCCCCAAAGTGTCATATTTTAACTCTTTGTATACCCTCTTTCCTTTGTGTTTCATAACTACTTGTACACCCTCTTTGCTTTGCACTGTGTAACTCCTTGTACACCCTCTTTCCTTTGTGAGTCATAACTCCTTGTACACCCTGTGTCCTTTTTGCTTCATAACTCCTTGTACACCCTCTTTCATTTGCACTTTGTAACTCCTTGTACACCCTGTTTCCTTTGTGCTTTGTAACTCATTGTACACCCTCTTTCCTTTGTAACTCCTTGTATACCCTCATTCCTTTGTGCTTCATAACTCCTTGTAAACCCTGTTTCCTTTGTACTTCATAACTCTTTGTACACCCTGTGTCCTTTGTGCTTCGTAACTTCTTGTACACCCTCTTGCCTTTGTGCTTCATACCTCCTTGTGCACCCTCTATCCTTTGTGCTTCATAACTCCTTGTACACCCTCTTTCCTTTGTGAGTCATAACTCCTTGTACACCCTGTGTCCTTTTTGCTTCATAACTCCTTGTGCACCCTCTTTCCTTTGTGCTTTGTAACTCCTTGTACACCCTCTTTCCTTTGTGTTTCATAACTCCTTGTACACCCTCTTTCCTTTGCATTTTGTAACTCCTTGTACACCCTCTTTCCTTTGCGTTTTGTAACTCCTTGTACACCATCTTTCCTTTGTGCTTCATAACTCCTTGTACACCCTCTTTCCTTTGCATTTTGTAACTCCTTGTACACCCTTTTTCCTTTGCGTTTTGTAACTCCTTGCACACCCTCTTTCCTTTGTGCTTCGTAACTCCTTGTACACCCTGCTTCCTTGGTGCTTCATAACTCCTTGTACACCCTGTGTCTTTTGTGCTTTGTAACTCCTTGTACACCCTCTTTCCTTTGCATTTTGTAACTCCTTGTACATCCTCTTTCCTTTGTGCTTTGTAACTCCTTGTACACCCTCTTTCCTTTGTGCTTCGTAACTCCTTGTACACCCTCTTTCCTTTGCATTTTTTAACTCCTTGTACACCCTCTTTCCTTTGTGCTTTGTAACTCCTTGTACACCCTGTGTCTTTTGTGCTTCGTAACTCTTTGTACACCCTCTTTCCTTTGTACTTCATAGTTCCTTGTGCACCCTTTTTCCTTTGTGCTTCGTAACTCCTTGTACACCCTTTTTCCTTTGTGCTTCGTAGCTCCTTGTACACCCTCTTTCCTTTGCGTTTTGTAACTCCTTGTACGCCCTCTTTCCTTTGCATTTTGTAACTCCTTGTACACCCTCTTTCCTTTGTGCTTCGTAACTCCTTGTACACCCTCTTTCCTTTGCGTTTTGTAACTCCTTGTACATCCTCTTTCCTTTGTGCTTCGTAACTCCTTGTACACCCTCTTTCCTTTGTGCTTCCTAACTCCTTGTATACCCTCATTCCTTTGCGCTAACCTTGCACCATCTGCTGCCTCCTATTCACGTTCACTGGTCCTTAATTTCCTCCCATCTCTCTACTGTTACTGTTATTCTGTATCTTCCTTCTCCCTTGTCCTGCATTTCTCTGTGCTTGCTGTACATGACCAGTAAGTTGGATTTCTAATAGGTAGGTAACCTGCACATTGTTGATGCTGTAAATATAATCATTGTAAATATATTATTTTCCTGCTTTGCTGAAAACATAACTTTTTCATACCTACTGTCATCTGCGAACGTTATAGTTTGCAACTGTTTCATGACTTTCCATGTATAATGTAATTTTTTTAGCAATGTACAATGTGCCTCAGGGTGTGTCTCAAAAGGGTAAACCTGGCCAAGCCACCTGCCCGACTATCAAATGAAGACTAAAAATAAAATATTACTAGAACTACACTTCTGCTCTCTGGCACTTTTTTTAGGCTAAAAGCAGTCCTAAAAGACAAATCATGACATTGATTTTAGTCATCTTAGAATGCACAGAGGAAATGAAATTACGTTTTTTTTCTTCTTCTTTCCACATAATTAAATCCCAAAGCAAGATTCAGTTCCTCATTCGTCAGTGTCACAAATGCTTATGCTCACCAATAAAGCAAAGGTAAGGTGCCTTAAAGAAATAAGAATATTGCCTTCCTTTGGTCTTGCCCAGCTCTGTCATGAATACCAAAGTTAGGCAAATGCTGCTCAACAATTCCAGCTAATTCATTACATTCTCAGCCAAACTTGAGCACCACTCTATTAGCCTTTCTAAAGCAAACTAGCCTCCATTATATGAGACGTGCACTTTTCTATTTAGAAGCCTTATATTAAAGATTTTACACCAGTATCACTGTCCCTGTCTTTTTATTATAGTTGCTATTTAATATTAAGTATAGCCCTTCCACTGCCTTTCACGTACTTGTATCACCATGGCAACAATGCTTTTACATAGTTGACAAGACTGTGGGACACTATCCCTGACCAAAGTCATGCTTTACCTACTCACTTTATTCTGCACACAAATGTTGCAATTGAGTAAAACTTAAATCCAGATTTTCCAGTGGGATTAGATAATTGTACCCCTTTCGGTATGTTTTGTTGATTTTTGTAAGACCTTATAAAGTTTTATTGTGGCCCGTCTAGAACTTGGAATGCACTGATAACACCTGAACTACCACACATTTCACGTGTCATACTATGTTGTTTTAGTTTTGTATAATTTAATTTAAGAACATGTAAGTGACTTACTATTCACTTGTGATGGTTGCACATTAGCTATCTGATATCAGGCTACTTACAGGACTAAAAGAAACAATAATCCTGCCATGTCCAAGCAAACATGCATCAAACTTAGAGATGCTATCATCTTATGAAAAAAGGTGTGCACAAGCCTGCAGTCGAACTCTAAAATATTCTGGAAAAAGACTAGTGGCCATCTGCTTTTGTCTTTATGACAATAATACCTCATCTACCCTCTTATATCTCACAGGAAATGAAATAGTAGATCCGGTTATTCACCAGATACATGCATAGTACACAGTATATTGTCTTGCCCAGAAAGAAGCAGAGACTGAGTTACTCAACTCTTCACCTTTTACTATACTTATAGTCAGTGTAAACAGCATACAAGCGTTTATTAAAACTTAAACCTAAGTCTCTAACCTTATATAATCTCCTATAGAATTCCTATAAATTGGAGCCAAGTCCTTAGCCTTTTTTTGTATGTATTGTAATTAATCATTCAGTCACAGAAGGCTGTGTCCCTGCTCTCTGCATGCTCTCTGTTGCTTTTATCATCTACAGCCATACTGCTCACCTGTCCCTAGTGTCTAAAATTCTGGAGAAATGTGCGTGTAATCAGAATAAGCTCTGAGGATATGCATCTGAAATAGGTGTAAAACTGCATTGGATGAAAAACATAATTACAGTTCTCTACAATCCCAGGTGAAGTTGCAATAGCGAATGGTCAGAACATTCTTGTGCTGTAAGCATAACCTGTCTATCTCACATATGCAAAGACCTGCAAAAACTGCCTGTGCCAACAGTGAAGTATAAGAACTGCATACAGATCAAACTTCATGTTTCTACTGACTATATAAATACATTTCTAAAAGATTACAATCTAAATGTCCTTGAATAATAGAAATGTACCTAAGCAAAATAAGTGCTTCTCTGCAGAGAAACCACCATTAACAAAATATTCCATCCTGGGACCTCTCCTGTTTGGTATCTACTTCTCTGAAGTACAGGCTAACACAGAAGGCCACTGGCTAATGAAGTTCATAGATGACTGCAAACTAGGAGCCATAGTCAAGTCCCCAAATGATGTGGACATCCTACAGAAGGGCCTCGCTGAGACAGATGCCTGGTGTCAGAGCCATGGCCTCAAGCTCAATGCCAAAAAGTGCAGTGTCATCCCCTTTGGTAAAAACTCTGTACCCCATGAACTACCACATAGGCAGCAATCTACTTAACACCAAATGCGTGATAAGAGACCTTGGCACCAATGTGGACAGTAGTCTTTCCTTTGATAGTCACATTGTCACAGTAGTCAGGAAGCCCTTCTACATGGCACACCTCATCATAACAGGGTTCTCATCCAGGAAAAAAGAGGTCATTGTTCCCCTCTACTCGACACTCATTAGACCCATTATAGAGTACAACACCCCTTTTGTAATGTACCTCACAAGACATCTGCAGCAGCTGGAAAGGCCACAAAAGTACCTCACAAAGAGGATTACTGGCCTCAGACAAATGCCCTACCCTGACTGCCTCAAAAAACTCCAGCTTTACTCCGTAGCATATCGCCTACTCCGAGGTGATCTCTGCCTAACATATAAAGCTATGTCAAACCCAGAGCTGTTGGACATGCTACACCTAAAGAAATCCCAATCCCTCCGAGCTACACTTCTAGGGACCTAAACCTTGTCACCACAATAAACGGGACATGCTGGAGGGATAGATTCATGTCCCAGAGACTTTCCGTACTCTGGAACAGGCTACCCATCTATGTCAAGCAAAGTTCTTCATTAGCACTCTTCAAGAAAAATCTTGATGAGTGGATGGGAATTAGGAAATACACCCCGGGGATCACTTCTGTGTCTCTGCTCGACAGTGGCACAGGAGAATAACTTTCTTGGGTGGCTAAGCCAGGGAACCTTGTTGGCTAGGCTTACGTAGGCCCTTGGGCCAATAGCCTAGTACCTACCTATGAACCTATGAACCAGTCTTCTGTTTTGTCTGAAAACAATTCTCCTCACCTTCAAGTTCCCTAGCTTCATGGTTACATATTTATACTGTAAATTCAGCCCTCTGAGCACTGTGAATATGCAGATGAGATATGAACTCATTAGAATTGCTGAATACCAAACATTTGACTTCCTGTAGCAAACGTAAATATAGTGCAGCCTCTATGCCATTGTTAGGTGCTAATGGCTTGCAGCTGTGAATTATTAGTCTAAGTGAAGGAAAATAGAACAGCAGTTCAGACACCCTTCCACTCAGTGGGTGTGTCAGTGATGATACACTTACAAAGTGTGGAACTAAGTGCAGTGACATTTTAAATAAAATCAAACATCACACATGTCATTTTTTTGGTCATAATAGTACAAGTCTTCTGCCTTTGCTGAAAACTGTTCTTCACTGTTATGTATTTGTATCACACCTTGAAAGACAAATGATAAGAAATGCACTACAGATTGCATGTCTGATTGTAAAGCAGAGATAAGGGAAGAATGACCAGAATACAAAGAGAAGACAGAGCGGCATTTTTGCAAACATATTTATAAATAGATGGAGCAAAAATAACCTCAGTTACTCACAGCAGGTAGAACATAAAAATAATAAAAAGTTTATTGAGATGTTAGTGCTTTCACTGTATTAACCACTTCATCAGACATACAGCATCATAAAAACAGTATCATTTAAAGCATTCCAATTAATGACATCATACAAAACAATTAACTTCTTAAAGACATAATGGCATGGCACATAGAGCTAAGAGCAATTCTGTTTAAATAATAAGATATTTCAGCTCAATTTAATGTTTCAAGAGTCTATCTTTCAGAAAGGGTTTTAAGCAGACTTTGGCATTCAGTCCTGGGGGTTTATCTGCCTGGATCCTTATTATCCATTTTTGTTCAGCCTCTTCCATTTTATTTTTAAGGTCTCCACCCCCTCCTTCCCTCTTCTAATACTTTTAACACAAAAAAGTAAAAGTATGATTCAGACCCTCTTTTAAAACATGTTGTGCCAAAGCACTAGTTTCTTTGATATTTTGTATGTCCCTATAGTGCTCTAGCATCCTATCTTTATTTATTTATTTTATTTTATTTATTTATTTTACATTTGTTTACCGGGCTAGTCCAACTGGATATAAATCCGTTTTCAGCAGAGGCCCGGGGAGAAAAGCTCTACAATGGTTAATACATTAATTCATTTACATAATGAAAATACAATTTTGTAAAAGGTACTTAAGCAGGGAGAAACAAAATACAAACAGAACAATTTAACAATAATGAAAGAATGGAGGAAGTAGAAAAATAGAATTAATAGAGGTAAGCATACAGGAGGTGATAGAAAATATAGGATCTGGAGATGAGAGAAAAGAGAGAACAATTAGTGAGCAACATCAAAAAAAGGCAGGGGATAAAGGATTTAGTCTGGTTTGGTACAAGGACATAGCCAATGAGTGTTAAAGTATTGTTTAAGGTTAGTTTTGAATTGGTGGGGAGAGGTAGCTAGTCTTAGGTTGTTTGGAAGGGCGTTCCATAGTTTTCCGATGGAATTGGCAAAAAGAGCATCACCACCTGAATTATTGGATTTCGTTGTATGAACCAGGACACTATTAGAGGATCGAAGACTATTTAGATTAGAGTAGGGGGTTAAAAGATTGTGTAGTGAGGGGGGTTTTTCTGGCTCTTTGATAATTTTATAAGCTTCAGTAAGTTGGTTAAACTTGAGAAGGTTGGGGAGTTCTAACCAGCCTAGTTTTCTTAGGTTAACGCAATGATGAGTTCGATAAGGTTTCCCAGTTACAAATTTGGCAATATGGTTATAAGCTACAGAGAGTTTATTGAGCTCAGTTTTTTTGAGGAAGGAAAGTACCGGAGAAGCGTAAAGTAGGGTGGAGAGAAGGTGAGTACGTGCTATAGTTAGTTTAGTATGGGGTGTAAGAAAGTTCTTAATTCTATACATGGAAACAAGTTTCTTGTTAACAGTTTTTATAGTTTGGCTAATGTGAATATCGAATTTGAGCTTGTGGTCAATTGTGACTCCTAGTAGTTTGGTGTTAGAAACAGGCTCAATGATGGTCCCATTTGTGGACTGAACGTGGAAGGCCGTATTATTAAAGAGTGGAGGGTGTTGCCCTAAAGAAGAGGCTAGGGTGGGGAGAATTAGTAGTAGGTTAGTTTTTTTCAGGTTTAGGATAAGTTTCCGTTCAGTGAACCATAATTCCACTGCAGTAAAGCAGTGTTGGGTGGCTTTCTGGAGGTTATTAAGAGAGAGATCCGAGCAAATCAACGTAGAGTCATCTGCATATTGAATGCAGGTGGCTTTGGGGATGGCTGAATGGAGATCATTTATAAATACAAAGAATAGAAGGGGGCCAAGTATGGAACCTTGGGGAACTCCTATTGTGTTAGGTAGTAGGTGAGATAGTTTACTTTGCCACTGAACTGCCTGTTGTCTACCAGAGAGGTAAGCCTTGAACCAGTTTAGGGCAGGTCTATCAAGGTGAAGGTTTTCAAGAGTTTGTAGTAAGAGTTGATGATTGACCATGTCAAAGGCTTTGACAGATCAAGAAATAGAGCAGAAGTAATTAGTTTGTTGTTACGGTTACTGTTGATTGTATCAACAAAGGAAAGGAGGGCAGTAGTAGTACTATGATGGGGGCGAAAGCCATGTTGAGTTTTGGATAAAAGATTATTTAGAGTGAGATAATGTAGGAGTTGTTTGTGAGCACATCTTTCCATTATTTTTGCTATAGGTGACAATATTGCTATCGGTCGGTAGTTAGAAGTTTCTGTGGAGGAACCACCCTTATGAAGAGGGATGGCGAGATATTTTCCAAAGAGAGGGGATTTTGCCTTCGGTTATAGTCCTGTTAATTAAGATTGAAATGGGGTAGGCTACAGCATCTGATGCTATTTGTAAATATTCAGCAGGGAGTCGATCGGCCGATAGAGTGGATGGTTTAAGTTTTTTCAATAGGGTTCTAATATAGGAGGTGGATATTGGTTGAAGGTTAAAGGCAGGTGGAGCATTGGTAACAGCAGTAGTAATGGAGGAGGAAGAAGAAGGTAGCTGACTGGCTAGTGACTGGATGGTCTCGGTGAAAAAAGTGTTGAAGGCATTGGCCACTTCTACAGGATCTTTACCAATAAATTTCTCTGGGGTTGGGGTAGAGGATTTCCCTGAGTGAAGGAGGTTATTGAAACAACTTCTTAGGGTTATTCCTGTGTTTATCCTGGAGGTGACAAAAGTAGTTCTTTTTATCCCGGGTTATGTCTGATTTAGTGGAATTTCTATGCTGCTGAAATTTAATACGGTCAAGTGGTGCTTTAGTGGTTCTCCACTTGTCCCATGCTTGATTTCTAAGCTTGATTTTTAATTTAGTTTCCTTGGTAAGCCAAGGTGCAATCCGGACCTTTGATCTGATGAGTCGATTAGGGGCATGTGAATCCAGTATATTTAGAAATGTGTCATTGAAGAGTGACACACTCTCATCAAGGGGAAGTGTTTTTAACATCGACCAGTTACAGGATTTGAGTTCATCCAAAAATAGACTTGGGAGAAATTTCTTCTTATTTCTAACATGTCTATATATGGGAGGATTTGTACAGGTCATTTTATGTTTCATGATGAAAGTGACAAGGTGGTCACTGAGGTCATTTGGAAGGGTCCCACTGGTATAGTTTGGTGTATCTTTATTGGTAAGAATCCAATCAATGGTGCTATCTTTTTGATTAGCATTACCAAGTCTTGTTGGTGATATGATGTTTTGGGAGAAGCCATGTAAGTTAATGGGCAAGGGATTCTTCTGGTCAGAGAACTTGGACCAGTCAATGTTAAAGTCGCCCAGTATAATGGTTTCCTGAGGGTAGTTCATGGTTAGCCAACATAGGGTTGATTCCAGAGTATCTTGGTTATTCCCTGGTGGGATATAGACTACAATAAGGTTAATGCATTTTTGGTTGTTTAGGCATATTTTTAGGGAAATTAGTTCCATATTGGAGATGATAGGGGGTTGTAAGGAATTCAAGATGATATTCAATGAGTTTTTAAACATAACAGCTATTCCCCCTCCCTTTTTTTTTGTTCGATCTACCCTAAGCAAATTATATCCAGGTGGGAGAATCTCTTCATCCTTTGTGGAAGGTTTGAGCCAAGTTTCCGTTAGACACATGATGTCTGGGAAATGTGTGGCTATAATAGCATGTAGATTATGAACTTTATTTTTAATACTTCTAACATTTAGATGGAAGATAAGAAGAGAGCTAGAGATTCTTGGGGATAGGTTAGGGGTAATATAGTCTACGTTTGTGGTTGGGCCTGGGTTGGGGTGAATATCACCATCATTAACAATGCATTTTTTCAGGTGGTCTATCAGTCTTAGTAGCTTACTAATTAACTTTAAACTGTATTTTGTAGAGGTAACTTTAGGGTGACGTAGCGTAAGATATACACCTTTATAGCAGAATGTTGTAGTGGTGAAGTTCGAAGGAGAAAGCAGGTTAGTGGGAAGGTTTGAGTAATAGGAGGTAAAACCATAGGGGACGTGAAAGCCCTGGAGAGCTTGGTTTTCATATCTAGTTGAGAAATAAAGGATGAATAAAAGTAGAAATGTTGTTGGGATGATAGAGCTTATTAGTTTACCCATAGTACTAAAAGATGAAGTAGCTAAAAGAGTGGGAAGGGTTGGGTAGGCCTGCTGAGATATTGGTAGATGGACGTGATTGTGGGAGGAGATGGATTAAGTTAGAGGGAGGCTGTGATTGGTTCGGGATTGAGTGGGATGGGTTTGTTGCTAGATAAAAGTAGGGATAGTGGGGGCGGGTGGGATAAGGGGGCAGGGTGGGGAGCGGAGCGAGCCGAGCTGAGGGCAGCGGGGCTACCCCAGTCAGGAGTTTGCAGGGTCTTAAAACCTGCTGCATGTAAGTATAGAGACTAGGTTTTTAATCTGCAGTGATTATCCTTCTTCTAAGACCTAGTGGTGGGAATAGTTACCAATTTAGGTAAAGGAATTGCTCAACTGTAATCAAATTTAGGCTTATTAAACACTATGAAAGAGCTAGGGATATGTAAGTTACTAGGGCTGTATAGAGGGGCTGCCAGATTAAGGAACACAATCCTGCTTTGATGCTTGCCTGCAATATACTTTCAAGTACAAAATAAGTTGAAACAAGGGTATTTTATTACCCTAATTCCTTGGGGATTGTTATATTATAGTTTATTGTAGGACCAGCTTGTGCATTCGCACCGTGGTATCATGGTATGTAAGGTGCATACTATCTTTCAGCATACAATTCACTTTACCAATATAAAAAGCATAGCAGATCTTACAAAAGCCGAGATAAACTAAGTTGCTCGTTCTGCAATCAGCATAAAAATTAAAGTCAATATTAAAATGCAGAAAAGGATGCTGAAAAAAATCCCCTACATATATATACTTGCATGCACTACAGTTCCTACATTTATGTGTACCAATTCTGAGTGTATTTCTTTACGTCTGTTTAGATTGTAGCAGAGATGTCTTTTTACGGATAGATTATTCCTAAAGGAAAAGGATGGTGTTTCACCTATTACATCCTTAAATTCATCTACAGTGTTCAAAATATTCCAATTAGTCTTCACAATATCACATACATTACTGATGTCACTAGAATATGTGAGGGTAACTCTAACAGCACCATGCTCTACTCCACTTTGGTTTGCACCTCTCTCTGATGCAATGACTTCCCCATTGTAGAGCTTGCACCTATTTTGCCTTTCTCTCCAGGCTTCTGTAATATATCTATCAATCTCTGTGGCTTTGTATCCCCTGCTGAGGACTTCACATTTGAGATCTGATAGTGCCCTCTCCAAGTTAACGTCATCATTAAATAGCCTCATTATTCTAAAGACCTGTCCCTTAAGAACATTTTTCTTCACATGTCAGGGATGCATACTACTACTACTATTATGTAAGATATTATTTCTCCTAGCAGGCTTTTTATAGAGGCCTGTATGTAGAGTATGTAATCCCCTCTATTGATCTTCACATCTAGAAAGTCAGTGTCATTATATGAATATTTATATGCAAATTTAAGGAACCTGGTATTGGTATGCAGGTATGAAATAAATTCATTTAGTTGTTCATTAGTACCATCCCATATTAAAAAGACATCATCGACAAAGCATGTATACCATCTAAGGTGTTCAGTAAATGCATTATTGGATAGAACATGGTACATTTCCCATTGAACTAAGCATAGGTTGGCATAGCTATTTGCACAGGGTGTGCCCATGGCCACACCAACCTTCTGAAAATAAAATTCATTATTAAATGTGAAAACATTGCTATCAAGAATTAGTTCCAGTCAAGTACATAAGAGAGATATATTTCTGTCACTCCAATTTTTACTACTCAAGAATTTTTTAATATTTGATATTCCCCATCCATTGGGAATGACAGTAAATAAAGATTCTATGTCCATAGTGACTAAACAATAGTCAGTACGTACATTACATGTTTGTACAAACAAGTTCTGTAGAAATGCCTTATTATCCCTCAAAATGGTATCACATTGGTTTAAAAGTGGGTGCAGGTTATTCTCTACATATATAGATAGAGGTTCAGTCACCCAGCCCTTACTGGAAAGTATGGGACACATAGTTGATAATGTAAGATGTTTATGCACTTTAGGTAATGCATACATATTGGGAATTAAGGGATTATCAACTTTAAAACAGTCAAATGGGGGTTCATTAATCATATTGGTTATTAATAGATCAAATACTAAAAAAGAAACTTTCTCTATAATTCCTTTCACAATCAAATTAGATATATTTAAATAAGTATCAGCATCATTCAATAAAACATTCATCTGCTGTTCTGCTGTAGATAGAGGTCAGTTGGTTTAATTTCAACACTAGATAAATTCTTCAATTCATGTAATGCACCATATTCTGCCTTTGACATATTATAATTCGCTGCAAGTCTGAGCCATCTTTATATATATAAATAATTGTGTGATCACTACACTAAATATGTTAGCCACACATACAACCAACTGAGAATGTCCAACTGTATGAACTGTTAATGTTGGATATGAAATGTGAATTGCTTGTATGCACACGATTTGATTGGCGTGACAAAGCTGTGTCTTTGGCTCAAATCCAGAGCTAACTCTTTTACCTTTGTTTCCCATTTTTTCTCTTTATTTGGCTTTGCCATGTGTGCGGTACAAGGCACAAACACACTTAGCAGCATTGTGTGGCAGTCAGTAACATGGATGGTAATGACAGCAGAAATTCACCTGTTACTTGACTGTCTCTGTGGCACAAGGTGTAAATATGTTGAGCTAAAAAGCAACAAACATAGGTAAAGCAGCGTTGGAATCCCACAGTTGGTGATTTTACTCAGGAAGGGTCATAATGAGTATTTGAATAAGTAATATATGTTCCATATTCCTTTTACATTTGTGTGTTGCCTGCCTGTGTGTAAGCAAGGTTCACTACTTAAGGAAAAAAGTGAAAATTTTAATTTGGTTTGCCCTCCTTTGCGCAAACAGGTTCAGTAGCAATGTGCAGCCATTAGTACTCTGGGCAGTATTCTGTGTGGCAAATAGCCCTGCTGCCTAGCTTTCCCTGTGGCATCAGGTGTAGGTTCAGTGAGTTCATGGTTAGAACACAGGTGAACCAGAGTTCAAATCCAGTACACTCTACGTTTTAGTAAGGGTATCCCACTGTAATTTTTCACAAAACTTTGATTATAAAGGTAATATTACATATGAATAGCTATGTATAGCAGATTGATTGACAGAAGGGTGTCATTACTGTTTGTATGCACTTACTTTTGTAGCTATTATAGGTATTATGTGTGTAACTGGTTTACCATGACAATGATGATTATATAATAAAAAACACAGTTGCATATGTCTGATGGACACAATAGTCTACTGACAATCATCTACACCCAAACCATAACCCAGGTCTAACTGTAAAACAGAATGTATTGTGACATGTGTATCATAACTCCATACTCTTTCACTTAACTCATGCAAGTCTATCCATTTCCAGTATATTGTCAGACATCAGTCCTACGTCACACCTGAGAATGCATACACCAGGGCCTTTTAATGTCACACACATACAGACTTAATTGAAGTAGAGCGTCAGTAACCGTTTAAGCTGTATATCTCTAATGACCCTGATTGCCAAGCACTTCTTCTGTGACAATAAGGAATAATCACTTATATGGAAAAGTATGCATTCCCTTTTACATAGGTTTGAATCCCACATTGTACAATTTATTTTTAACACTGTGTAAGTCCCCAGGTCGTCCCACTGATACCTCCAAAGTCATGGCTTAAAAGCCACGTCATTTAGCATTTTAGTGCTGACCATTGGACAAAATATGCCCAGGTATAGCAGCACCCATGCCATAAATCAATGCCAAATGTCACATCATCTTTGCTGTTTTATGAACTCCTTTCCTCTCTGTTTGGCAATGTTTCTTTTTTCTTACTATCATGCAAATATGGTTGGTGTGGTTGTGCATGTTTATATACTGGTCATAAAACAAGATATCACAATTTGGGAGGAAAGCATTGCTACTGTTATTGGAGGACCTTTGCAGATATGGCAGGACATGGAAGGATGGTGCCAAATTCAGGGCACAGAGGTGGGGTGTGGAGGAGTCAAAAATCTTTGTTGCACTCTTTGTGAAGCTCTACAGCTGTAGGCTGCTGCTGGGGAACTATACCGGATCTCGATACAAGGCTAAGGCTTGGAACAGCCTAGCAAAGGCTGCCTCTAGTGCAACTGGCATACCACACACTGTGGAGTGGTGTAAGTACCACTAAGTACCACAATAAACAGAACATGCTGGAGGGATAGATTCCTGTCCCAGAGACTTCCCATACTCTGAAACAGACTACCTATCTATGTCAAACAGAGCTCCTCATTAGCACTCTTCAAGAAAAATCTTGATGATTGGATGGGAAATGGGAAATTCACCCCAGGGATCACTTCTGTGGCTCTGCTCGACAGGGGCACAGGAAAATAATTTTCTTGGGTGGCGAAAGCCAGGGTACATTTTTTGGCTAGGCTTATATAGGCCCTAGGGCCAATAGCCTAGTACCTACCTATGAACCTATGAACCTATAGTGACCTTAAGAGGTGCAAGCAGGCACAACTTGACCAGTGGCTGGATAAGTTTCAAAATGCTAACACCCCTTTCCAAGTTGTGTAAGTATACAGATCAAGCAATATAAATGATATGCAGGGGTGTAGATAGCCAAGACTGGTAAGCATAATCCTTTTGTCAATAACCAAAAAAACGAGGAACCAGTCAAAAGACAACCAATAAATAAAACAGACTGGGTTTCGAAGACAGAAAAACTTCACTCTTTATTGGCTAGTACATACAACTTAACGCTCCACAAAACATGCGTTTTCGTCCAGGCACCTCCCAGACTTCATTATCCTTTTGTGTCTGTTTTTCTCTCATTCTTTATTTTATGGATGCAGAGGAAATCATAGAGAACAGGGAGGCACGTGCTGAGAGACTGGTGTGACTCAGAGAGGCAAGGAGTATGTCTGCAGCACAGCTGACCCTGATTGTAGCAAATATATTGTGCGTCCATAGATCAGTATCAACATTAGCATGCAGATCTTAACTGTAACAGCAAGCATGCATGCTTTCTTATGTAGCTCTTGGTAATTGCATTAGGCAAGTGTAACAGTGTATTCGGATTATGGGGGTTAAATACCTATAAGTAACCTATAGATTCTCATTCAACAAATATTTTTAAATTTGAAGTCAGCAATATTGGCTTTAATGACATGTTAAGTTAACTGTAGCCTCTTTAAAAACACATGTGGAATACATGCATATTCCAAGGATTACTTGTAACAATTCACAATCATTGTTGGGATTGTGAAAACTGTATAGCTAGTATAATAATAAAAGGATATTTATTGTAATAAAGCATGAATGTGACATAACATAGTTCTAATCTTCTCTTTTCTTTTTTATCTCACCCCTACCCCTTATCTCTTTTGTTTTGGATTACCTGGAATCACACCATTCTGATGTCATACCTTTCTGCCAACAAACTAAATGCATTTCAGTTCAGGGTGGTGGGCCAACCACTGCAGCTCAGCCTGCCAACAGTCCTCTAGCTGCCACACCAGCAGCCAGCACCTCTGGGATGCAACCTGGCCATACTGTCTCCACACCCCCCCTGCCCTACCTGGTCCATCCTCATCAGGTAGCATTGCCCTAGCTGCTGGTGTAGTGGTATCTCTGGGAGTACTGGTAGAGGTGGTGATTATGTCACCCAGCAGGAGCAGACTGGCCTTAGTGCCTGCATCAGCTGACTGGAGAAGTTGCTTACTAAAAAAGAAGAGACTCCCACATCAAGCAGTCTCACAGGCCACTGAGAAAGGGGACAGTGAAGATAGTTCTGTGGGTGACTACTAGATTCTGACTGTTCCCATGCTTGATGGGGATGTGCCTCCAATATCCCCTACCTATTCCCAGTCATGGTGTCCTCCAATCTTTTTGTGTCTACCACCATCCCTGTGTCTCTCTTGTACATCCTGTTTATCTGCACCTACTTTCTCACCTACCCTACCTACATGACCCTCATGGTACTCTCCCCAACTTTTCTATTGTTTTGAAGAAAAAAATGGGCACCTGTCCCACAAAACAAATTTGTCCTATACACTACTCACCACTTCACATATGTATCTCCTTGACACACCTGATTTGGTCCACTTGGCTACACGACATCATTGCATTGTTGTCACCCATCCCCGTTATGGTGACAGTCCAAATTCAGCACATTCTGTCTGCACGTGCACATTACTGTGTTGAAGACGTGGCTATCTATGGTTCGTTTCCTAATTACCTCCTGCAAATTCCTGTATTTCTTCCCCTTTGTTCTTCCCTCTGCTTGCCACCCCATTTCACCCCTTTCCTCTCAACCCCATTTTCACATGTTTAATCTTGTCAAATAATAGAGTCACACACAAAAGACATGTCCAGAAATGGCCCATAAAACTGCCTTCACGTATTTTTTTTTCTCTGAATTTGCATGGAGGTTGGCATGATGCAATAACCTATGGTTAAACCTGGTGAGTTTTTGCCATCAGATGCACTAGTCCAGTTATCTCCTCACAATACTGCTTAAACTCACTGTGCTGTAGGACTACAATGTTAAAACAGAGTAAAGACACTAGTTTGAAACAGTTACCCTGACAGTTCTTTGGACTACTCGATTTAACAGAGGGCAACTTACTATGTAGTTTATTGGCATAAATCACTTGATTGAAGTTTTTTTTCCACATAGCATCATTGGTTTGATTCCAGATGCCTCTCATATCATTAATCACCCACATCTTAACATTTGCCACAGTTATGAGTACTCGTGAAGATATATTAAATACTGGTCAAAAAAGAGTAGTTGAAGTGACATCCATCCCCACAACTATGGGGATATTTATCCAACCTTGCTCTGCTTGTCATAAGCCTGTTGTCCCTCTCCTAGCCCTTATTTACCCTCCATCAGTCACGTCATGCTGCAGATCATGGCAGGTTAATAATGAGAAGAAACCAAAAACATGTCCATGAATGTTCCATTACATCGAACATTGTTATGTATATGTCCATCTCTCCTTGTATTCACCCCTTCACTCTCACCAAGTGTGTGTCTATTAGGCTGATGGATGTACAGGTTATCTCATGGTTTCTGCATACTGACATGATTCTGCTGGTGGATAACACCAACATGTTACCTTGATTCAGTAGGTTGTCAGTACTCCTGTAGTCTGCAAGGTTTCAAAATCTGCTGTAGGATTCCCTCTGTATCACATTCAGGTACTGGTAAGATATATAAACATATGTTTGCATCTTATAAGCCTTGACAAGATATAAATGTACATGTACAGTAGGGGATACACCTAGTGACTGTTTCAGAGGTCTCTTTCCTGTGCATCTGTTGCCTATCCATCTGTCTACCCCTTCTCCTACATAAATACGATACACTGTATCTGTTGCCTGTCCCTCAGCTTACACCTTCGCCTACATAAGTATGATACATTGTATCTGTTGTCGATCCATCTGTCTACCCCTTCTCCTACATAAATATGATACATTGTGTCTGTTGCCTATCCATCTATCTATGCCTTCTCCTACATAAATACGATACATTGTGTCTGTTGCCTATCCATCTATCTATGCCTTCTCCTACATAAATACGATACATTGTGTCTGTTGCCTATCCATCTGTCTATGCCTTCTCCTACATAAATACGATACATTGTGTCTGTTGCCTATCCATCTGTCTATGCCTTCTCCTACATAAATACGATACATTGTGTCTGTTGCCTATCCACCTGTCTATGCCTTCTCCTACATAAATATGATACATTGTGTCTGTTGCCTATCCATCTGTCTATGCCTTCTCCTACATAAGTATGATACATTGTATCTGTTGTCTATCCATCTGTCTACCCCTTCTCCTACATAAATATGATACATTGTATCTGTTGCCTATCCATCTGTCTACCCCTTTTTCCTGTATTAATATGATACATCTCCCTATCAGGTAAATTCGTAAGGTGGGCCACAACTGATATAACTGTCAAAAAACAATTCACACAATGCACCATTATATTTCAGATGTCCCACAGTGTCTCCAAACAGATGTATATGGATGTATTTATTATTGTCACTCTGTATCTCCTCCATCCTTATCTCATGAAATTCATGCTACATAGCTGGACATATTCTGATTGAGAAGTCACGGCATACCAGCACAACATTAGGATGTTCATGAATGTGCCAGAACAGTACCTCCTGCATCATCTACAGCCCTGTGTCTGTCATCAGTGATCCTCCTCTGTCTCATCAGAATATATGGTAGCAGTTTAGTAGGATGACGGATTAAATGTTTATCTAATATGATATGGAGTCTGTCCTATACTGCACACACACTTCAGGATATCTGTCCCTACCTACACAAAAGTTAGCATTATCTCAACATCAAGAGTCAGTGCAAATCACTAACAAAATAAATAATCCTACTAGGTAATACTAATGATTTCTGGAGGCAAATCAACAACCTAACAAGACAGACTAAACAGAGACATTCCGCTGGCCTGCACAGAAGTGAGGTAGCACATGCGGCACAGAAACATTTGCATCATTGTCTGCAAAGAATGTTAACTGAAGCATGGAGCAGCCTATAGCCTATCAGCCTATATAATCTCATGGCTCATCAGCAGGAAAACATTTTCATTTTGTCAGCATCTTAAGCTACATCAGTGGTTGAGACAATTTACGGACTGTATACAAGCTGGCACAAATGGATTTCGTTCAATGTTCCTCTGAGCACCTCTGGAATCTTTCCACAGCTTAGAAAAATGGCACCTGACATATTCCTTCATAAGTAAGAATCTAACTCCATCCTGAATCTTTTAGAACTGTCTCCTTTCATGTCCATCTAGTCCCAAATCTTGATAAGGCTGTGACTATGCAAAAAGAAAGCTCATATCAAGGCCTACAGTGACCAGTAGCATGGCTTTAGGTATGATCACAGTATTACAACTACCTTAGTGACATTTACCAGCAACAATTTTTGAGCAAAGGAACTAGCATACCTCTCAACTGTCCCTGATTTTGCCTCATATTTTTGTCCAATACTTTGTAAAGTTGTTTGATTGTCTGAAAAATCAGAGGATTACAGCTGATTAGCAATGCAGGGCATTAGAGTCTCAAATTTCTTATTGTTGACAAAATCCATCTTCTCTTTCGGCTGTTCCCATTAGAGGTCACCATCACGGATCATCTGTTTCCATTTCTTCCTGTCCTCTGCATATTGCTCTGTCACACCAACCACCAGCATGTCCTCTCTCACCATGTCCATAAACCTTATCTTAGGCCTTCCTCTTTTCCTCTTACCAGGCAGCTTCATCCTTAGCATCCTTTTCCCAATATACCCAGCATCCCTCCTCAGCACATGTCCAAACCAATGCAATCTCGCCTCTCTGACTTTGTCTCCAAACCGTCCAACCTGAGCTGACCCACTAATATACTGACTCCTAATCCTGTCCACCCTTGTCACACAATGCAAATCTTAACATCTTTAACTCTGCCACTTCCAGCTGTGACTCCTGCCTTTTTGTCAGTGCCACTGTCTCCAAGCCATACAACATAGCTGGTCACACTACCCTTTTATAGACTTTCCCTTTCACTCTTACTGGTACCCGTCTATCACAAATCACTCTTGACACTCTTCTCCACCCACTCCACCCTGCCTGTACTCTCTTCTTCACCTCTCTTCCACACTCACCATTACTCTGAACTGTTGATCCCAAGTACTTAAACTCATCCACCTTCGCCACATCTACTCCTTGCATCCTCACCATTCCTCTACCCTCCCTCTCAATCACACACATATATTCTGTCTTAGTCCTGCTGGCCTTCATTCCTCTCCTCTCTAGAGCATATTGCCACCTCTCCAGGGTCTCCTCAACCTGGTCCCTACTCTCACTACAGATCACAATGTCATCTGCAAACATCATAGTCCATGGGGCCTCCTGTCTGATCTCGTCTGTCAACCTGTCCATCACCATTGCAAATAAGAAAGAGCTCAGAGCTGATCCTTGATGTAATCCCACATCCACCTTAAACGGATCTGTCACTCCCACTGCAGACCTCACTGCTGTCACACTACCCTCATACATATCCTGTACCACTCTTACATACTTCTCTGACACTCCTGACTTCCTCATACAATACCACAACTCCTCTCTAGGCACCCTATCATATGCTTTCCCCAAGTCCACAAAGACACAAAGCAAATCCTTCTGATCTTCCCTATATTTATCCAACAGTCTCAGAGAAAACATTGTATCTGTAGTGCTCTTTCCCAGCATGAAACCATACTGCTGATCACTAATCATCACCTCCCTTCTTAACCTAGCTTCCACTACTCTTTCCCATAACTTCATGCTGTGACTGATCAGTTTTATCCCTCTGTAGTTACTATAACTCTGCACGTCACCCTTATTCTTAAAAATAGGTACGAAAACACTTTTTCTCCACTCCTCAGGCATCCTCTGACTTTCCAAAATTTCAGTAAACAATCTGGTTAAGAACTCCACTGTCATTTCTCCTAAGCACCTCCATGCTTCCACTGGTATGTCTTCTGGACCAACAGCCTTTCCATTCTTCATCCTCTTCACAGCTGTCCGTACTTCCTCCTTGCTAATCTGTTTTACTTCCTGATTCACTATCCGCACATCATCCAACCTTCTCTCTCTCTCATTCTCTTCATTCATCAGCCCCTCAAAGTACTCTTTCCATCTGCTCAACACACAAAATCCATGTTGACAAAATCCACGTTGATGCAAAAACCTGTTGTTTTATTAATTTTTTAAATAAATTAGAATAATATTTAGAAATTATCCTTGATCTCATGTTTTCATCTCATTATTTTTGGTTTTGTCCAAAAGTCTTGTGCAAAGAAGTCAGGAGGTACGGGAACTTGTCAAAGCAGCAGGTGCAGTATTTGTTGACCTAGTGAAGGCTTTTGACTCGGTTAACAATTGCAGGATTTTAATTTACTTATCATCCTACTGTTTGAGCATAGTAGCACTAAAATAGCTCTCCAGTTATTTATAAGATAAACCTTCTAGGTTACTGTTAATGATTGCACAGCTGCAGTCAGTAATATCTAGGCTTCCACAAGGCTCTGTCTTTGCCCCCCTTCCCCCAGGATTTGAGTATTTTCCCTGCTTTCCTTCCTTGAAGTTTGAACAAGTTGATTTTGCTGATGATATATTTGTCAGCTTTAGGGTCACTCACCATCAGCTACCATCGTAATGTTAAACAATGATTTATCATATTATAGCAATGGTTAAATTACTTGGGACTGCATGTCAAATTGGAAGAGACCATATCCGTGTTAAATGGCACAAATAAATGACTATACATGGTTAACGGTGGCTGGAATTTAACTGGACATCATTGCAGCTGTACAAAATCTCTTCATACTCAGGTACTTGGGAATCTGACTGAAACCAAAAACACAGCATCCATGGGACCGGACAACATCCCAGGCTGTGTTTTACATGAACTTCAGAACAAACTGACTCCCCACCTAAGCACCATGTTCAATCATAGTCTCACACCAGGCTTTGTGCCCACTGAATGGCACACAGCAACAGTTATCCCACTCCACAAAGGGGGAGTCACCACGGATCCTGGGAACTATCACCCTATTAGCATGACGAGCCTAGTCTCCAAGACCATGGAATGTATCATCATGGAACTCATAAACAAAGACATTGCTAACCTCCAAATTCAGAACCCCACCCAGTTCGGATTTGTGAACCTGATCGACTTCTTTGAGGCAGTCACCAAAGCCATAGATGAGGGTAAGGTAGTTCACACAGCCTATTTTGACCTCGCCAAGGCTTTTGACACCATCCCCTACTCTGGAATTATAGATAAACTCACTAGACTAGGTATCAATTCCTACATCATAAGATGGGTTGCCAACTGGCTCACTGACAGAACCCACACTGTAAAAGTTGCAGACTCCAAATCTGACTTCAAACCAGTGACAAGTGGAGTACCACAGGGTTCATTCCTGGGACCTCTCCTGTTCTCTGAAGTACAAGCTAACACAGAAGGCCTCTGGCTAATGAAGTTCACAGATGACTGCAAACTAGAAGCCATAGTCAAGTCCCGAAATGATGTAGACATCCTACAGAAGGGTCTCACTGAGACAGATGCCTGATGTCGGAGGCATGGCCTCAAGCTCAATGCCAAAAAGTGCATTGTCATCCCCTTTGGTAAAAACTCTGCACCTATGAACTACCACATAAACGGCAGTCTACTTAACGCCAAATGTGTGATAAGAGACCTTGGGACCTAGGTGGACAGCAGTCGCTCCTTTGATAATCACATCGCTAGGAAATCCTTCTATGTGGCACACCTCATCACAAAAGGGTTCTCATCCAGGAAAAAAAGAGGTCATTGTTCCCCTCTACTTGGCACTCATTAGACCCATTATAGAGTACAATGCCCCTTTTGGAATGTACCTCACAAGACATCTGCAACAGTTGGAAAGGCCACAGAAGTACCTCACAAGGAAGATTACTGGCCTCAAACAGATGCCCTACACTGACCATCTCAAAAAACTCCAAATTTACTCTGTAGCATATCGCCTACTCCGAGGAAATCTCTACCTAACATATAAAGCTATGTTAAACCCAGAGCTGTTGGACATGCTACACCTTAAGAAAATCCAATCCCTCCGAGCTACATGCTCTAGGGACCTAAACCTTGTCACCACAATAAACAGGACATGCTGGAGGGATAGATTCCTGCCCCAGAGACTTCCCATACTCTGGAACTAACTACCCATTCATGTCAAGCAAAGCTCCTCATTGGCCATCTTTAAGAAAAATCTTGATGAGTGGATGGGAAATAGGAAATACACCCTGGGGATCACTTCTGTGGCTCTGCTCAACAAGGGAACAGGAAACTAACTTTCTTGGGTGGCATAAACCAGGGAACCTTGTTGGCTAGGCTTACTTAGGCCCTTGGGCCAATAGCCTAATACCTACCTATGAACCTATAATTCACTGTTGGCCTTCTCTGGTCCTATGCATAATATTACTCAGAAGATGTCTACTTTTCTATCCACCTTTTACAATGCATACTTATTAACTACAAGACGCAAAGTAACTGTAGGAAAACAAGTCATATTACCAACATTGCAGCATGCACGACCAGTCATTTGTTTGAGTTCTACCAACTTACAGACACTGCGACTGTTTTCAAAATAAAATCAGCAGAATCATAACTGGTGCACAAAGGAGGTAGTATCAGCCTAACACTTGGCAATGCAGCTGCATTTCTGAAACTCTGAAGAGCCAAAATACTTACTTGGAGAAGCTGTTAAGTCAGGATCATCTTGGGTCCCTTTGCTGCACTCTGACATTCAGAGCTACCAAAAGAATACTGAGGTGAAGTGTAGCTGGTTAAAAATGATAAGTGATTCCACGTCATTCACCGTATCTCACCAGCTGTCACCAGAGCTTATTAAGTGTCAATGTTCTATGAGGGATTTATCTGCTATACATTCAAATGTTAACCATTTTGATGTAATACTTCTCTGTTAAAGGTTGTGCGTTAGGGCTGGCAACTCAGCAAGTAAAAATCAACTGCCAATCATTAGCGGACCGGAGTTTCGCTGTGGCAACCCCTAACCAGGAAAAGCCGAAAGACAAAACAACAACAACAACTTCTCTGTGAAAGATAATGCCAAGCAACTTTTACTTAAATATACAGGTTTCACTACAGTGAACTGCTTAAGTTTTATTTATTATTCTTTTAAAAAGGTACATGAACTGGTCATTATGGACCCTTTTCAGCCACAATCTAGACCACAAATAAAATGGTATATATGAAGTGCTTAGAGTAGCCAATCAAATTGTATGTTTGCGATATGTAAGAGGAAGCTGTTGAGAGTAGCCAGTCATCATCATCATCATCATCATCATCATCATCATCACCATCATCATCGTCATCGTCATCATCATCATCATCATCAGTTCCCTTGTTCCCATTTTCTGCATGGGGTCAGGGTGCTGTGTCAGTTTTCACCATCTGTCGCTTTTCAGTGCCACTCTCCTCCCATCTTCGACACTCATGCCTGACTGTCCCAAGTCTTCTCTCACACAATCCATCAACCTCTTTGATGGACGTCCTTATTTCTTCTTGCCTTCTTCCTGTCTGTCCCAAATTTTCTTCACCAGATTGTCTTATGCTTTTCTGCACATGTGCCTGAACTACTGTAATCTGTTCTATTTGACCTTGTCTGCAGTTGGAGCTACTTTGCCTTCTGCTGTGATGTCCTCATGTCTTCATCTGTCCCACAGTGTACATCCTACCACCCATCTCAGGCACTTCATTTCCATCACCTCTAGCTTCCTCTACTGCTCTGCCTTTACTGCCCAGGTTTCTGTACCATACAGTAGTACTGGTCGCACCACTGTCTTGTACACGTTACTTTTCAGCTTCTTTGGCATTTTTCTGTCATACGTACCCCTGACACTCTATACAAGTTAGCTGCAGCTTCTCTGATTCTAGCTTTGACCATTTCATTCAGACTTCCTTTCTCCACAATCTTCCCTCTCAGATATTTGAAGTTGTTGACCTTTTCCACCACTGTCCCTTCTATCTCAGTTCTCAGTTGCTTCTGATTTCCCCCCATTTGCTGCCATGCCAACTCAGTTTCATTCCATGTGCCTTAAGTTTTGCATTCCATTCCCCTACCCTTTGCTGAAGTTCTTGTTCAAAGTCGGCATGTAATGCCACATTGCCTGCATACAGCAACTCTGTTGATCTGTCCCCTCTGACCTGTTTGCTAATATAGTCCATTATAAGTATGACTAGCAGTGAGCTTGTAGCTAAACCCTAATGGGCACCCACTCCTTCTGGGAATCCCTCTGTGAGACCAAACACTGTTCATACCTTGAGTCACTGGGTCCTTTTCACATAGCCAACACTAATTCTAGCAATGTTGCTGGGATTTCAGACCACCACAAGACTGCCAATATCAGCTTTCTTGGGACCTTGTCATATGTTTTCTCCAAGTCTAGGAATGCCCAGTTGGACTCCTTCCTCATCTCCACCTTCTTCTGAGCTATTAGTCTCAGTGTGAATTTAAATCCAAACTACTTATCTCCCGTCGTACTTTCTACTACGTTGTGTATTTATTTATCAAGTACTGTCTCCAGGACTGTCATGCAGTGTGGTAGGAGTGGGATTTCTGGATACTGACCACAATTGTGGATGACCCCTTTGTTCTTGAAGACTGGCATTAGTATGCTTATTCTCCAGTCATCTGGTTCATAGAATAGTACTAAGGTAACTGCTCTCGTAGGCCATTTTAAACCTAGCTAGTTAACCCATGTGAGTATCAAACCCTGCACCTTGTGTCTGTAGGGTAAATACCTCAATGATTATTCCAGCCTATGAACCTATGAACACTGGTACTAGTATGCTTATTCTCCAGTCATCTGGGATACACCTTGCTCTCCATACTACTATAAATACACTAAGGAGCCATTTCTCCCCATCTCAGCAAACATCTTGATCATATCTGTTGTGACCCCATCCGAGCCTGCTGCTTTCCTTGACCTTATTTTCCTTAGAGCTGCTGATTCCTCCTCCTCTTTTATTGTAGGCTGTGTCTGAGGTAGTACAGCCTCTGTGGGGTTTTCTTCATTCAGCACCTCCTGCAAGTATTCTTTACTTCTGCTTTTGATGTCCTATGGGCTGGTAGCAGGTTGTTCTTGGCTTTTTATCTGCATATTTTCTTTATCTTTCTGCCTTTTCTTGCAAGCTGATAGTTTCTTTGTACCATGAATCATTTCACAAAAGCTAGACCTCTGATGCCTTGTTCTTTTCTATTGTAACTCCTCTCTTAGCCTCTTTGTTATCCATCCAGTAGTCCTTCGTAGCCTGGTCAGTCTTTTCTGTCTCCCACTTTTTTCCTGCACTCCTTCTTTCTTTTGATGACTTCCTGGACTTCTGCAACCCACCACCAGCTTTCCTTATGTACTTTGCCTCCATACTTGGCTCATCCACAGATCTGTTATATAGTCCTCATACATGCTGTTTTGAAGTGTTGGCATTCTTCTTCAGTTCCTCCTATTTCTTCCTCTTCCTGAGGTGCTCAAGCCCTGAGTAATTCATTGAATTCTTTTGCTTTCTCTCCAGTAAACTTCCAGGTCTTTAGCCAAGTCTCTGTTGACCTCGAGGCCTTCTCTGACCACTGCTTGCAGCTGATTGTGACCACAAGTGGTTTATTCTGTGAGCCAACTGTTTCAATGGGGATGCCTTTGCAGTCCCTCATTCTACCCCAATGCCTTTTTTTTACTAGGATGTAGTCCACCTGACTTGCATGTTGGCCACTCTTGTATGTGATACTGTGACTGCCTCTCTTACTAAACCATGTCTTGGCCACCTTCAAGTGGCCAGACAGAAGTCTAGAATGGCCACTCCTTTATTGTTGCCCCACCCATGTAAACCCAGGCAGTCCTCATATCCTGTTCTGTCTATGCATTTAAGTCACCCATTATCAACACCAATTCCTGTTAGGTCCTGCAATGGCTTGTTTGAATGTGCTCTTCTCTTCACTATCACAACCACAACCCTGTTGAGGGGCATAGGCTGATGTTATGAATAGTGCCCTGTCTTTACACTGGAGTCTGAGTGCCTTGAATCTGTCACTAATTCTGATGATATTCGCCACTGTCTTTTGAAACCTCTCCCTTAGCACAATTCCCACACCATTTCTAGCCTGTTCTTCTCCTGAGTAGTAGACTCTGGATCCCATATCAAGTGACTTTGCGCTACCCTTCCATCTTGTCTCCTGGATACATAAGATGTCCAGCCTCTTATTTACATCCTAAGCTGCATCCTGTCAGTGAACTTACATTGAGTGTAGTAATTCCTAGTGCATATTTGGCAGGTTGATTCATTTTACATCCAGCTTTCACTCAACGGAGCTATCATAGGTAACCCACGCTAGGTAATCCAAATTGGGCAACTGAACACCAGCCAGCCAGTAAGGCTGCTGGGCTTTATGGCAGGCACAAACTGGCCAATAGGGGCACATACACCCCACCCACTGTTAGCATGGGTCCCTGGAGAAGGTCTGGGTCTTTAACCCACTTGCCCATTTGATGACATTAGTCGACGCTGGTTGGGGGCCTAATACGCTCTACAAAATGAAAAAAATAATAATAATAAAGCACATAAGTGCTACAAAAATATATATACATGAGAAGACTCATGCCCTGCTGCCTTACATGAGAAGACTCTTTCGTGCTCTGCTTGAAGAGTAGACTTTTCATGCAGCCAGTGAGAACACAGATATGGATCAACCTGTTATTTGTGGTCATACAGCCAATGATTTTTGCATGGTATGTATGAACTCTTTGGTTATGGAACTTGCATGGAAAGGAACTTCACTTTAATATTATGGACAGTTTTGTGTGTATAAGTGTGTGTGTGTGTGTGTGTGTGTGTGTGTGTGTGTGTGTGTGTGTGTGTGTGTGTGTGTGTGTGTGTGTGTGTGTGCGTGTGTGCGTGTGTGTGTGTGTGCGTGTGTGTATGTGCATGTATGTGCGTGATCACACCTAAAAGAAGGCAGGCTAAAATTCTCAGACCTGAACTGCTGTGCTCCAACTACCTGCCCTGAAGAAGATCTGGCACCTAAAACACCCTGATATGTCACTAAGGATTACAGTCAGTCAGTAATTCATTAGAGTTTTATAAATTAGAACATTGTACACCTTGTTGAAAGACAGCCAAGG
Organism: Protopterus annectens; assembly: GCF_019279795.1. Taxonomy (NCBI): domain Eukaryota; kingdom Metazoa; phylum Chordata; order Ceratodontiformes; family Protopteridae; genus Protopterus; species Protopterus annectens. Next base: position 1,761,673,594 of record NC_056744.1, read on the forward strand.
AGTACTGCCTGGTTAAGTGACTTGATCAGAATCACACAGCAAGCAAGTGGAGGTAGAAAGAGTCAAACTCTGCACCCTTCACTACAGGAAGCAACTCATTAGGTGCTTGAAGCCTTAATCCCCTGCACCAACCTCTGCTCCTTCATTTTGTTCTTTATTTTCTTATAAATCACTGAATATTACAGGCAGTCAATAATGCCAATCATTAAAGTTTCAAAGTTTTATTGTACAGAAAATGCAAGTTCATGCAACACCTATTGTTCTGATAACATTTTAAATGAATTACAGTTGTTTGACACTTACTGCTTCTTGTAGTCAAAAGTACAGGATTTGAATCCATCTCCTCCATTTGTCTGCTGTGTGACATTAGGCAAGTCACTTAGCCAGACTCCCAAGTCTTCCCTGAAAAGAAACACTTTGTGCAGTGGGTTTACCATGTTAGCACATTAATAAAATAATATTTAAACTATGTCCCTTTTCAGCCATTACCTACTCACACACATTATTTTTGGTTTTGTGAAAATATTCTTGAGCTAAGAAATTGGGAACTATTTTCATCTCTTCCCTATAAAATGTGTGGGCTTCTGGCAAATTGTTGTGGATATCTGTCAGTAAGTAATAAGCATGTAAGTTTCAGACTGTGTATCCTCCAGAAAATGCTCAGTCAGATTACAAACACACACACACACACACACACACACACACACACACACACACACACACACACACACACACACACACACACACACACACACACACACACACACACACACACATGCACGCATGCACACACACACGCACACGCACATACACACACACGCACACGCACACGAACACACGCACACGCACACACGCACACACGCGCACACACACACACACAAAGATGCAGACAAGCACAGTGCTCAGGCATTACTAGAACCACAGAAATTAAAGGAAAATATTAGCTCTCAGCCGCGTTGGGGTTTACTATCCAAAAGGAAAAAAAGTTCTTAAGGGAAAATTCAATATCATCTGGCCAGAGGGTCTTATTGGTCCAGCAGCAGTGACACCAACATAGTATGGTATGAGAGACAGTGTTTTCCTTCCACTTCTGTGATTCGATCCTAGTAATGCCTGCGCACAGGATGTGTGTGTGTGTGTGTGTGTGTGTGTGTGTGTGTGTGTGTGTGTGTGTGTGTGTGTGTGTGTGTGTGTGTGCATATATGCATATGTGTGTTTATGATTTGACTGTAATCACATGCTGCGGGATTTTCAGCTGAACAGAAAAACCTTTTAAGGGAAAACTCAGTACCATCTGTCCACAGTCTCTTGCTGGTCCAGCATCATATTCGTGGTCTGTTTCATATAAAATGCACGATTTTCTGGGAATGTGGTATGTTCTGCGGTCACTAAATAATGACAGGTAGACTTTATACCCTTCAGAAAATGCTTGTTAATGCAAATCCTGCTATGCTACAAACTTTCTAAGTATATAACGCCAGTACTTAAAATCTGTTCCTGAATAATGGTGTTTGTGTTTGTTTCTTGAGTGAAGATATTAGAGGAGGGTGCAATGGGCTGCACCGAATGGTTCTCACAACAGCGAGCTGAAATACACTTCTAGGTTGTTATTTATGTATTTATGTATTTGTTCATTCAACTGCAAGCAAACATCTGATGTGTATGCAATAATAGAAAGGGCTAGAATTGATGACTGAATATGTGTGTGTGCGTGTGTGTGTGTGTGTGTGTGTGTGTGTGTGTGTGTGTGTGTGTGTGTGTGTGTGTGTGTGTGTGTGTGTGTGTGTGTGCGTGTGCCTAACATTTCTTTTCTGCATCCCACAGTAGTTATGATGTAAAATCAGGAACTGATTTTACTAAAGAGGAGTATCATCATACGAGTCATGCTCTTTGGGTACAATCCTTGGTTTCCTTGTTTTATTGACTGTTTACAGTGTATTTATTATATGGCTGTGAATAAACTGGATAACATGAAGTCTGCAAGTTTACTTTGAATATTTTAAATGTTAACACATTTTAATAAAGCTTGTTTTTGCAGGCATGTGGGCTTAACATCCAGCAGTTTGTTTGGCACTTAATGCAGACGACTAAGGCTACAAGCTGTTACAAAGTTGCTTCCTCTAATGCAAGATTTGATTCTTTCTGCCTTTGTTTATTGCCCATGTGACTCAAGTCATTTGACCAGACACATACCAAACTGGCTGCCCCAGGCATTATACTTTTGCATTTTGCTTGCTTAGGACCCCATTTGACAATGATCCAGCTCTGACCATAACTATACAACTGGAAACCACTTAGGACTCTCCTGTAAGATGAAGTTGTTTCTGTGTTCAACACCTTCCTAGATATACTCAACTCTGTGGTTCTTTTAGAACCAAGAGGGTAAAAATCACATCCAGTCTCAGAGCTTACCACTGAAAGACTAAAAATAATATGAGAAAGTGATAAAGCAAACAATATAAAATGTTTAGAATTAAAGCTAAGTGCCTAATCCTGAAATACAAGACAACTACTTCTTTGCACTTCAAGATAAACATTGCAGTAACCCTAAACTTTTCCGGAACTCCATAAATAAACTATTGAAACCTGGCCATACTTCCTAACCAACCCCAAAACATACAGAACCAAAACACTTGTGAATCAATTTAACTCCCACTTTATTGAAACCATTAAATCCATCACTAGCAGTCCACATCCTTGAAGCTACACAGTTCCAATTCAGACCCACAATGCCACTATATACCTCTCCTTTCAACCCATCCCCAATGCAGCCTTTAAAAAATATCTCTAAAAACTGAAAAAAAAAAAAAAAAAAAAACACTACTGCCCTGGATAACCTACCTTAAAACAGCAGCAGATGATGTTGCCTATGACATGTCAGTCTTAATTCTGATAAATAAATCTGTAGCTGAAACCACTGTCCCATCTGTGTGGAAAAATAATTTATCATACCTCTAACGTAGGCCTGTCCAACCCATGACCCACAGGCCACATGCTGCCCTAGACAGCTAGTAATGCAGCCCCACAAGCTTCCAAACTTTTACCAAACTTTTATCATTTTTATGTAATTTTTACTGATAATTGTCATGACCAGATTGCATGGCGTTGGAGTATGACATGTCTTTGTATCTTTAAGATTCTCTTTGTAACTGAAACTTGAGTTAATACTACAGTTAGGTAGTAGGTGCACACTACAGGAGAAACTGCAAAGCACACAGTCCTCTGCGCATTGAAGCTCATGGAAAGCAAATTACATTTTTTTCTTTCACTGTCACACTCAGCAAGAACAATAACAACCTAGCCTCCTGCTTCAGTTTTCATTGCCTTCAGCCTCTCTATTGGTTGTAAGGGGTTGATCAACAGGCTGACAGCACTCGCTGCCAGTCAGGACTAGAAAATGTTGCCAAAGCGCAATGCTACAAATAAAAGCATTTTGTAGAGCGTTGGGCTCGTGCCATGCTTCATAAGAAATAGAAGTAGAAGATGGAAGATGGAAGATAGAAGGTGAAGTATGGCGCAGCAGTTCTTTATTATGCACAGCAGATTGTTTGCTTTGCTTTGCTGGTAACTTTGTTTTGATTTGCAGGTAAAGTAATATGAAACAAAGAGAAATGGGGATATTGGGAATGTGTACTGTACCTGTTAGCTTGATTTACTTGGGAAGAAGGTTCTGTTGTAGTGTGCACTGTAATATACGTGCAAATTTTTTTCTTTTTTTGATTATACTTAGTTGTTTTACTGTGACATACACAATAATCGGATGGTAGCATGGATTTTTTCAGATTTAGATTCACTTACATCAGCTGTGCACTGTACTTGTTTTTTTTTTTCCTCTGATGGCATCAGTTTTCTCATGATAGTGGTAGTCAGTGGATGCTAGAAATTATCTGACTGTAATGTAAGTTTTTGTTTTGGAAGAAATGATTTGTTGTTTTATCAATATGAGATAAACGTATTCAGGCAGGCCTTTTGTACTTGTTTTCTTTGCTGCAGTTGTTTGCTTGGACTTGATATTCTTGTCTGCTTCTTGTTTCATTTAGAACAGTAGACCCAGGCTTTTTGTGGTCTAGCTAAGTGTAAGAAATCGAATATTTGAGTTGGGAGGGTAAAGATTATTAAATGTACGTTCTTGTATTTGTTTAGATATGTCCAGTATTGTCAACTTGTTTGATGGCTGATAGTGGCCAATTGTCGATTCCCCGTTAGTTGTTTTGTATATGAATGAATGACAGGACAGAGAAGTGTGCATGTATAAAATGTTTTACTTAACTGTTAACATGTTACTGATTTTTAAAAAAGTTACAACTCAAACTGACTCTATTGTAAAAGCTATTTGTGTGGTAACAAATCTGATTGCAAAAAAAGTCAAAACCATTTACTGATGGTGAGTTTATTAAGTTATGTATGGAAAACGTAGCAGATATAATCTGTCCTGATAAAAAACAGATTTTTCTAAAATCAGTTTGTCTCACCAAACTATAACCAGGCAAATTGAAGAAACTTGAAAATCTGCCAAAAGAGATTTGGAGAGTAAAACTGCTAATTTCAAATTTTATATTTTGGTGATATATGAAAGTACTGATGCTACAAATACATCTCAACTTGCCATTTTTATTAGAGCTATTGATAACGAATATAATGTCACTGAAGAAGTGGCTTTTTTGGTGGCATTAAAAGACACAACTAAATCTCTTGATTTGCAGGAAGCAGTAAAAATGATGGTACAGTGATTTTCTTTAACCTTTGGCAAAATATCTGGTATAGCTTCTGATGGTGCCCCAGGATTTGTTGACAAAAAAGAGGGACATATAAAATTAATAACAGATGAATCAGCTGCTGCCAGAAACTCAGGTTTGATGAAATATCACTGCATTGTAGATCAAGAAAATTTATGTGCAAAAGCTTTAAAAATGGATAATGTCATGCAATCCGTCATCAAAACTGCAAATTTCATAAGGTCCAAGGGATCGAATCATCGCCAGCACCAGGAGATTCTTAAAAGTATGGGTGCTTATTTTTGGGACATCATTTATTTTTCTGAAGTAAGGTGACTAAGTATGGGTAAAATGCTGAAAAGGTTTTATAATTTGCAAAACAAAATCAAGTCATTTATGAAATGTTGTTTGTCTTTTCCCGGTTAGGGTCACCACAGCAGAACTCCAGTCCGCTAATGATTGGCAGTAGATTTTTATGGTGCAGAGTTGCCAGCCTGATGCCCAGCCTTCAGCTAAGGCACTCCCATTCACGCATGTCTTTCAGAGGCCACTTGGCCGCAGGGAGGACATGCAGACTCCACACAGAAGGCACTCCAGCTGAGAATCGAACAGGAGAACTTCTTGTTGTGAGGCAACAACACTACCGCTGTACCACCACGATATATCATTTACGGAATCAAAAGCAAAATTTGTGCCAGAACTTGGAAATGAGAAATGGCTCAAAGAATTAGCATTTTTGGTGGATTTGACCACTCATTTAAATGAGTTAAACATATGTCTTCAAGGAGAAAATCAACTTATCTGTGCCATGTTATTAGGCCTCCTTCTTTTAACCTCTTCATCAATGAACTACATACCACCATCAAGCATGCTTCAATAATTTAATATGCTGATGATTCTGGTTTGCTATATTCTGCAAAAGAATCTCACCAGCATTAAAGACCTTACACAATCATCCTTTTATTCTGTTGAAGCATGGCTGAACAACTCACAGCTCCAACTAAATCTTAATTAAACCAATTTAATTCTATTCACCTCAATACAACTAGCAAACATGAAGAACTCAGTCACCATTATCTCTGCCATTAATGCAAAAATTGAATTGGTAAAATAAACACAATTTGTAGGTGCTATCATTGATAACCATTTAACATTTGACCAAAGCATATCCCAAGTTATCAAGAAAATTTATCAGAAATGTGACTCCCTATACAGAGTCAAAGCCTACCTTACCAGTGTTACAAGAAAATAAACGGTAACTAAATACTTACTGCTATCAGAACTCAGTCAAGTGCTGTTATTACAGAGGGATGAAAGTGCTAAAAGTTTGTTATACAACTAGAATTTACCTTAATACCTTTGTATTTGTATTGTTTTTTTAATAATAAAGTGGTTTCTTGTGGTCATTCTGAGGTACTTGTTTGATTAATTAGACTCTCTGTTCTAACAAAGTTACAAACAATGGAATACTGGTCCCGTTACACTTACAACTACTCAAGATACCAGTTCATTTAAGACTCATCTGAGGAATCACCTAACAGCTAGGTCACTATGTTCTTGTATAACTCTCGGGTAATTTCTGTATTACCTCTAACAGTAAATGAATAATTTTGGACTAAACACAATCTGCTCTAAAGTACAACTCTCTCTATACCATCTTTTCATTTCACTCCATTACCTCTACTTTCTCCACCTTCTCTGTCCTTCCTCATGTCTAGTATACTTAAAGACCTACTAAAACCTCTTCTCCAGTGGATCTATTTTTGTTTGCGCTTTAACCCCAGGAAAACATTTACTTAGTTTACTTTATCTTCATGCTTATAGAATGTAATACCTGTAAATGTCTCAGTATACCTGTCATTACTGGTACTATATTCTGTTATTTGCAAAATGCTAATGACGCAGTATACCTGTGTTTTTTTTTCTGCTTTTCTATATTGTTATAAAAAACTTGACTTGTATAGCTTTGTTTTGCCTGTATTGACATTTTCCTTGCTTGTATGTAAGTATTTTTTTCTGGAGCTTTTCTTCCCAGGCCTGATCTAAAAAGGGGTTTTGCCGAACCCAGTCAGTCTATCACTATAAACTAAGGCAAAATAAATAAAATAAATATAGTGTGTAATGTCCTGTGGGTCTTTTCAGCTAGAATCTCCCCTATAAAAAGGCCATCCATTACCAGAGTTTACAAAATCAAGTAAATAAAAGGTTTAATCTTCAAATCGTACCAAGTATCCTATTTCACATTGTAACAAATGACTGCACCATAACAAGCCATTTAAAATCTTCTTCTTCTGGCTTTTACTGGTTAGGGGTCACAACAGTGGAACAACAGTCCACAGAATTATTGACAGTGGAGTTCCACGATGTCGAGTTGCCAGCCCAGCACCTAACCTTCCACAGAAGGTACACACACACATGCACAGGGCCAATTTAGTGTCCAATCCACCTATAGCATGTCTTTGGGATGTGGGAGGAAACCAGAGCACCCAGAGGAAACCCACGTGACCACAGGGAGAACATGCAGACTCCGCACAGAAGGCACCTCAGCCAAGTAGCGAACCGGGGAACCTCCTGCTGTGAGGTAGCAACACTAACCCCTGCACCACTGTGGCCACCTATAACAAGCCATTTAAAATACAATGCAGAATTAGTCTTCATTTTGCCCCTTGTAACTGCCTTCTACTTTCTCACTTCATTAAGTGACATTTACCATTATAGTTGTGATCTGCCCATGGAGCAAGTCAACATACGTTACATGCTCCTGTTTATATACATTCCTGCCTTAGGACTTGAACCTGTCACTATCAAGTATTCTGTCCATAGAAAGAACTTACTGCATAGTTCAGTCACTGATAGTTCCTATGGTAGGATGCATTTCCTCAAACATCACAGTTAAGTATTTGAGGGTATTAGTCTGTACTGTGGCATGTCCCGATTATATATAAAGTAGCAGGACTGCATATAAGCCTCGTTTTAAAAGAGAAGCAGTTTTCCCCAAGCAGGCTGCCTGGATATAGTTATCAATATGTATCCTGCCCAAGGACAAAACACTGACATAAACTGCTTCCTGTCAATTTATAGCCATTCACTTACAGCACTTGCAAGCTGCCTGCTTCTTATCACAAATACCACAACGCCAAAAGAGAGCATTTTATCAGTGTCTTAAAATGTAAAATAACTGAAGCATTTTATCAGTGTCTTAAAATGTAAAATAACTGAAGCATTTTATCAGTGTCTTAAAATGTAAAATAACTGAAGCATTTTATCAGTGTCTTAAAATGTAAAATAATTGAAGCATTTTTATCAGTGTCTTAAAATGTAAAATAACCGAAGCATTCCCCTAGCCTCATGTCATGCTGACCTGCACTGAAATGTAAAGTAAGAAGGACTAAAGTTTTTGCAACATAAATGCTAAAAGACTTTCTAACACTGCTTTGTTACTTTGTTCTTTTTTCATTTCTTTTTCCTGAGAATGCTTTTCTTCTGCCTCTTACTCTGTATTAAGTTATGTGGTATACTTATCAGAGCAGTAGCACCACACCATTATGACGCACAAGAACTGCTAGATAAGCGGTTGCATTCACCCAGCACATCGTACATATTTGTCACATTTGCTAAACAACAAAACAGCCATTAGTGGCACAGTTGCCAACATCGATTAAACACTACACTCACCTTTTTCTGGTACCCTTTTTGTTTCATTTTCCACAAATTAATTTGTCACTTGTCAGTACTGCTTGTGTGTAAAGTTTAAAGAATGGATTTGAATGTCACAGACTGCTCCCTGATGAAATGCTATGTAACATTAATGTCTGCTGACAGCCAGAAGGTCATCTTCTTTCCCATAAATTAAAGTTTACTTTAAAATTTTGTTTCTGAGAGCAGACACCGAGTGCTATGTGAAAAGAATAGATCTAGCCTCTTTGAACAGACCCAACTTTCCTAGTGCCAGGAGTGTGCTGGAGCAGGAAGTCTCCCCCTCAGAGCACTTTTCCCCTGATAAGAAAACGGGGGGCTCCCAGCATATAATGGGACTTGAGTCCTATTGAGTGCGATACAAACATCAGATTGTTTCTGTTTTGCACTGTTTGGGCCCCGCCTTCATTCCTGCCAAGGAGCAATCAATCACGAATGTCATCCAGTGTGATAATATGTTACCATCCTCCCTAAATACCGTTGTGCTTATCATAGTGTTGAGCCCATGGCAGAGTATCAGCGGCATCAAGGCAGTGATAATTAGGAAGGTACACTAGTAGGTGAGCACATACTAGGAAATTATAGCATTCTCAGGAGGAGGGCGTGTAAAGGAACGCTGTATCTTCTAGGAGGAAAGCCAGGAAGGAACACTGTCAAAAACTGTCCAAGATGATCTGTGGGTGAGAACCTGAGAGAGCGGGAACTAATCTGGGTGTGAATCGAGTTCTACAAAGGACTGGAATAAACAAATGCAAAAATGTAAATCTGCAACGAGACCGGTAGACACTGTGACAAAACTTCACATGTACACAAATATACATATAGACAGGATTCCTCACTCGTGTACATACTTGCACACAGACACACATGAGCGAGAACACATATTACATAATCTTGGAAGGTACTGCATCTGTTTTATTTTTTTTCTGATGTCAATATTTACTTTTAGTATTCATTTTCCCAGTTTGGTATTAGCTTGCCCACCAATGCATTTCTAACACAGATTTTCAAACCGAATTAAGTAGACACTATCCAGGCATAAGTCACATTTTAGTAACCTACAAGAAACAGAATGTAATAACATTTCCTGAAGATATTCTGAATTGTTGAAGTAATCAACACCCGCAATTTTTCTGATTAGGAATTAGGTCAGTTGTTTAAATGCCCCAATACACAGCACTATATTTAGTAATGAGTTGGTTCAGTGAGATACAAAACAGTAAATGACCCCTTGGGAGTGACTAGGCATAACCATTTAAACTGAGATATGCTTTTCTGACTTTGAGAGATATACACTGGTCAAAGTTTGACTTGCTGTTTACCATTGGTCCTACATCTCTAATGATGACATAATTCATTTCATGATTTGACCATTTATTTTGTAATCATGTTAACTTTTACTGTCAAGTCTCATGAATCTACATTTACTGATATTATGTGAGATCATTACTACAGTAATAAGTGTTTATCTTTTGCAGACGTTCTTGAAGAAATTTGCATCTTTTATTAACATAATTATGTTGCTCTGTTTGCAATTATCAGCATATTTGGTCATCTGTGTGTCATTTCCTATTTTTGCATCTGAAAAGAATAATCCAAAATGAATTGCCCCAGTAGAGATCCTTGTGGGACACTGCTGACAAACCCATGAAGGTAATATTGGTGTTTTTTTTGGGGGGTTGTTGTTTGTTTGTTTGCTTCCTTATCCACCATATCTCTCCACTGTCCAGAGTTTTGCCTTGTATGTTTTGTTCTGTTCCTCATAAAATTTGTGGTTTTCTGGAAAATCACTGAGGACTGCAGCCATTAAATAATGACAGACTTTTGATTTTCAGAGTTCATATCATTAAGAAAATGTGTGCTGGGGGGCGTGGCCAAGGATGAACACAGGATAGCAGCAGATTTCTTCAGCTCCACCAACATAACTACATTAACAGGAAATTATTACTTCAAATTTCAACTAATGGAATAATTTTCTTTCTAAAAACGCTTGGAATATCATTACTTTAAATAATATCCAAAAAAGAAAGATAATTTAATTAATTTTCCTGTCAGAAATCTTTTTGGAAATTTCTCTCTCATCACTTCTGTTCAGAATGAGTTCCAGCAAGGCTAACAGTCAGGATTCCAGCATTAAGAAAGAGCTTCAGACATTATTATCAACTATACAGCAACTAACAACTAAAATGGGCAGACTGGATGTTAAAATTGATAATTTTATAGAAAACCACAAAACAAATGGATGTGCTACACCAAGATCTACAACATCAGAAAGCTCAGATAACAGGTATAGAAGAGACACTTAATGATATGGACAACAGAATTAAGGAAGAAGAAATAAACACTGAATTCTTATTGAAACAAAACACACACCTTCAATCCAAAATAGATGACTTGGAAAACAGATCCAGACGCAACAATATAAGGATTTTTGGACTGCCAGAAAATATAGAAGGTAATAACATTACATCTTTTTTAAATACTTGGCTTCCCAAAACTTTAGATCTGTCAGAGGCATTTTCTTTTGGCATTGAAAGAGCCCATAGGTCTTTATCCATTTCTAATACAAATAAAAAGTATCCTAGATCAGTTATTGTAAGATTTTTATCATCTTATGACAAGGAGATGGTATTAAAATCTGCATGGGCTAAATCTCCTATAAAAATTAATGAAGCAACTGTGCACTTTGACAATGGCTATTCTTCTTTGGTAATATCAAAAAGAAAGGTCTTTTTGCCATTAATAAGAGAGCTTAAGAAAGCACAGTTCAAAACTCATCTTTTATTTCCTTCCAAACTAAAAATCTTTTTACCTGATGGCCCTAGAATTTTTGAAGACCTGGACTCTGCTTTGTTGTATATTAAAAAAATAAGACATTAGACAAAATAGAGGATATGGAATGGGCAAGCCCTTCGTTAAAAAGAATGGCAACAGGATCTTCTTGGAAGACATCTGAGAAACAAAAAAGACTAAAAAACAAATGACATGTTTTATATTTCTTTGAACTCTTTAACTACAGTTTTTGCATTTACAAGAAAACCACAAATATCTTAATGATTTGTACAAAGTTATTTTAATGTGCAAGAACTGAATGCTTGTTGTATGAATAATCAAACTTTCATGAGGAACAAATAACCTGATATAAAACAACTTGTTTCTCTTTTGTGACAGAGAGACCTAAGGTTAGTAATATGATATATTTTTTTTCTCTCTTCTTTTCTTATTTTAAATAATAGCATTTCCTTTAAACTAAACACATAGGGGAGGGAGAGGGAGGGCGGGGAGGGGGAGGGATGAAAAAAGGGAAAAAAAGGGAAAAATAATCTATTATCTCTTTAAAATTATTTATGCTGTTTAAGTTTTACTGCTATATATTATACTATGACTAAATTGCTTAAATATATGACATTAAATAATATGTCATGATATAACTGCAGTTGATTAGAACTAAAGCAGTTGTAAGCAATATGTCTCAGGTTTTACTTTATAAAAACAAACAGCAAGTAAATAAGCAATATGTCTCAGGTTTTACTTTATAAAAACAAACAGCAAGTAAATATTTATGTAGATACTTTTTTTTTTTTTTTTTTGTAATAAGGTTCTGATAAATACTAATATGTGTTTGTAACATACTCTGAATGAGAAAACGAAATGGGACACATAAATATAAGTAATGTTTATGTTAAATAATTGAAGGCTTGGTTTCACTGTTATAGAGACTGCAATGACTTGTGAAGTGCTTCGAGAAAGTTTTACACTGTATAAATCCATCTGCATTCAAAATGAATGTTTGTCACTTACTTTTATTAAAATTCCCGCCAGAATGTTATAAGAGACAATTTTAGTTATAGGTATCCTCGAGAATAGTGTCCTCGAGCCGTTTTAAAAGCTTCAACATTCAGAAAATGCACAGAGAAGCTGAAAGCAGCCATTTTGAACTTTGACCCCTGGTTTCACACAGACACATATAAATTCAAGAAGTAAACCAGTTTCAGGAAGTAGAACTGCTGTAAATGCGGTATTGTGATGAAAAACGTACTTTATGACAACTAAATGTGAGTTTTTCTTTGTAATAACTTATTTATTTAAGATGTAACTTATAAAATGTAAAAGTTATAAAGATTTTTAATGGTTTAATTTGCCATAGTAAGCAAATTAATTAATTTAGAATGCATAGATGCTAAAACTCATGCATATATGACTCTGAAAGCTTATATAATTGCTGCACTTTAATACATATAGTAGCTTATAATTTAAGGATATATAATATTATAATGCATTTATTTTAACTAAGATAAATAAGTATGTGCATTATTATGATTCTATTTCAGAAGAAAATGTCATGTGATACACTTTAAAGCTGCAGTGCAGATATATAAGATATAGCTGGCTTTCATCACAATGATTTATGCATAACTAGGGATCAAAACTGCTTTGTAGTATGTTCTTTTATCTTATATACTGAGAATAATCATTTTTATTTAATTGGTAAGAATAAGTAAGAGAAGGAAGCTTCTAGTGCATGTAGTTTAAAGTTTTAAAACTACTAATAGTACTATTATAGTAGAAAATATGAATACTCTAATGTAAGTCATAATAGCCTGAGATAACAAATGTTATTGAATTTAAATGAGCATAAACATATAATAAGAACCTATTATTACAAAACTTTATTAAACTGCCAAATGGGTATTTTTTTTCTCTCTCTCTCTTCTCTGCTCCCACTTTCAAGATTGTTAGAGTGCTATGTTGATAATGAATTCATTATACAGAATAGAAGTACATAGCATTATTAAGTTCATTGTAAAGTTTTATATGATTATATGAAGCTGTTATATAAATTGTTTAAGTCTTGCTATAATAGATAATTAAAATAATTGAGTTTAACTTTAGTTAATAATAGTTAGTATTTAATTAATTTGGTGGCAGCTGGAGTACTGCTGCTTAGGATAGGGGGATAACTTCAGTGGTATTTGCTACTCGAAGTTGGAGTTTTTAACTCCAGGCTGGATGCATTGTTCAATCCAAACAATATTTTCACCTGATTATTATGTGTATATAGTTTTGACATCCACATCACATTGTATAAATTAATTGTCACTACAAATAAAAGTTAAAATCTTGCAAAATTCCATAAGATCTTCACTAAATGCAGCTATAATTAATAGAACACTTAAAGGAGGAGACATAATAATACTTACTTTAGTAAATGCTATTCTGATTATAAGTTTTATATGTTTATAAAAGTTAAATGGTAACTTTAAAAGGAATTTCTTTAAACATTAATGGATTGAATAACCCATGTAAAAGGGCAAGTTTAATGAGATATATTAATATGCATAGAGCCAACTTAATATTCCTTCAGGAAACACATCTCCTGATAAAAGATATAGATAAATTAGCCACTAATAAATATACAGTTTTGGTTAGCTCAGAACACACACAGAAAAAAGAGGAGTGGCTATCTTATGGAACAAAATATGCCCATACCTAAAACTATTAAGTCATATAAAGATGACAAAGGAATGTTTTGCCTGGTTACAATACAGATTAACGGGAAAACATATACATTGATTAATGTATACTGGATTCCAGGAATTGGCACTAATACAGTGAAATACCATCTCAATAAGATGTCCAGAGTTTTGACTTGTATGTTTTGTTCTGTTCCTCATAAAATTTGTGGTTTTCTGGAAAATCACTGAGGACTGCAGCCATTAAATAATGACAGACTTTTGATTTTCAGACTTCATATCATTCAGAAAATGTGTGCTAATGCAAACGCTAAGTTTATAAAAGCAATATTTAAAATCTGTGTCTGATTTTGGCTATTTGTCCCCTGACTATTTCTGGCTTTGTCAAGAATTCTTCCACTAAGAGGCTGAGAGGCATGCTAAACAGTATTTTATCAACTGAATTGTGTATGAGCTGTCATTTAATGCTTTTAATGTTCAGAGGTTCATAGGTTCATAGGTTTATACTAGGCTATCTGCCCGAGGGCATTTATAAGCCTAGCCCATAGTTTTTTGTGGCTTACGCCACCCCTTAGTTTGGAGAAACTATGCCCATTATTTAGCTGTGCCTCTGTCGAGCAGTGACACTGAGGTAACCCCTGGGGTGTATCTGCGATCTCCCATCCATTGGTCAAGATTCCTCTTGAACAAGGCCAGCGAGGTGCTCTGCCTCACATAAACCGGGATTTTGTTCCACAGCATAGGGAGTCTTTGAGTGATGAATCTATCCCTCCAGCACGTCTTATTAATAACCGTGTCAAGGTTTAAGTCACCCGCCCTTGTGGCTCTGAGGGATCTAGATTTTTTGAGATGAAGCATATTCATCAAATCTGGGTTTGACATGGCCTTGTATGTCAGGCATAGGTCACCTCTGAGCAAGCGGTACGCAACTGAATATAACTGGAGTTCTTTCAGTCGTGCAGCATAAGACAGATTTTTGAGACCCTTTATCCTTTTGGTGAGGAACTTTTGTGGCCTCTCCAGCTGCTGCAAGTGTCGGGTCAGATACATTCCGAATGGGGCATTGTGCTGGATCATTGGTCAGATGAGAGATTAGTATATGGAAACTATGACATTCATTGATCTAGATGTGAATCCCTTCATGATAAGGTGGGCAATGTAGAAGGTCTTCCTAACTACTTTAGCAATATGAGTGTCGAATGAAAGGCTACTGTCAACCTGGGTTCCCAGGTCCCTAATAACTTCTTCTGTGTTCAGGGGATTGCCACCTATATGGTAGCTAGTGGTAACCTTATTTTTCCCGAAGGGTATGACTATGCATTTCTTGGCATTTAACTTGAGGCCATGGCTCTGGCACCAGTTATCCATTTCTGTGAGACCCTTCTGAAGGATGTCTGTGTCGGATGTGTTCTCAACTCACGCGCCCAGTTTGCAGTCATCTGCGAACTTGTCAGCCATAACCCTCCTGTGTTTGCTTGTACTTCAGAAAAGTAGATGCCAAACAAGAGTGGGCCCAGGACTGAGCCCTGTGGGACACCACTTGTGACAGGCTTAGAGTCTGACATGGCGCCAGCAACTCTGACCCTGTGGGTTCTGTCACTCAGCCAGTTTGCAACCCATCTTGTGATGTATGGGTTTACATTTAAGTTGATGAGTTTTTCAATGATACCCGAGTGGGGGTATTGTATCAAAAGCCTTCGCCAGGTCTAGGTATGCTGTATGGACTGCCTTTCCTCACAATGGCCTTGGTGACTGTTTCAAAAAGTCAACCAAGTTTAAAAGGCATGATCTGCCTTTGACAAAGCCAAACTGGGTTGGATCCAAAGTCTGCAAATTCCTATGTCTTTATTTATGAGATCCATTATGATCCTTTCCATGGCTTTGCAGATCAGGCTTGTCAAGCTAATGGGACGGTAATTTCCAGGGTCGGTGGAGGGCGCGCCTTTGTGGAGTGGGACCACAGTGCCTGTCGCGCCACCCCTGCAGTATCCGGAGGTGAGACTAAGATTAAACAGCTGTCCTAACTGTGGGTTTAATTCCTCACTGAGTTCATGGAGCACACAGCCGGGGACACCATCAGGTCCCATGGATGCTGTGTTCTTTGCCTTGGAGAGAGCAGTCCTCACCTGAGCGTTGGAGATGTTTGGGGGGCTACAATCATTTGGTATAGATATCTCTTCTTTAGGCGGGGAGGGTGGGGAGAAGTTTGCACTGAACCTGTCAGCCAGTATGTTGGCAATGTCTGTAGGATCAGTAATCTTCACATCATTTTGAACTAATTCTGAACATATCTGGGAGTTTCCTCCTAGGTTTCTGACATAGCTAAAGAATGCTTTATGGTTGTCTTTAGAGTGCTTAGCTATTTTTTCTCAAAATTAGCTTTGGATGATTTTATGAGAGCTCTTAGCTTTTTACTTATAGTGATCAGCGGTGTCTTACCTTTTAAGGATTTTGCTCTACCTTGTAGTAGCTTTCTCCTTTTATTGTAGAGTTTGTTTATGGCTGGGGTCCACCAGACTGGACGCTTGCCTTTGGTACAAAGAGTCTTTTTGCTTGGGATTGCCTGATCCATGCAGCCCTGCAGGTGCTGGTAGAAGGCATTTGTAAGTGATTCAGTGGTTTGAGTAATGTTAACCGCCGGCTCAGGGGCCTTAAAGGAGACCGCACTAGTCTTTAGAAGTGTGAAGTCGGCTTCGAAGTTCTTTGCTGTGGTCTTTTCATTTCGTGGGGCGGGGATGAGGACCTCCAGCGAGATTAGTTTGTGATCAGATCTCACCAGTGAGGGGTATACTTCTGGCGTTGAACATTGTGCTCCCATGTTCGTGATGATGAGATCAAGTATGTTCTCTCCTCTTGTGGGGATGGTGACTAGTTGTTCCATGGCATTTGAGTTTATGAATTCCAGGAACTTTTGGGCTAGAGTGTTTGGGCTTGAGTAGTGTTCCCAGTCTATATTAGGGTAGTTGAAGTCACCTAGTATGATGGTGTTTGGAGATACATTTATCCTGACAAGTGTTTTCAGGAAGGCCATGTGAGGTTCCTGAGTTTGCGAGGGTGGCCTGTAACATGCTACAATTTGCAGAGCAGTCTTGCCTATGGTTAAGTGCACCTGGATGGTTTCCGATGCATCGTGCGATGCCACCAATCTTGAGGTGTGGGTGTCCTTGATGAATATGGATACCCCTCCTCCTTTCTTGGTATTGTCCGGGTTTTGTGGCCGGAACGCATGATATGAGGTAAAACCTGATAGTGCTGGGGTGCTCTCAGGAGCCTTGAACCAGGTTTCTGTCACAGCACAGACATCGATGTTCTCCATACTGAGAAGGGCCTCGAGTGCGTGCATCTTGAGGTTGAGACTTCTGGCATTGAGCAGCATCACCCTTAGTTTTTTCTTTGTTTTGTTCTAGGGTGGTAGGTTTAGAATTTGAGCCTTGCCTAAAAAGCACTATGGGGTGGCAAGAGCCTTTGCCAAAATCCGAATCCCAGGGTGACAAGTGCAAGCCATTCCTTGCGAAGCAGCGTGGCTTGTCCAGCATGTCATCCCAGGCAGACAGACATTGGATCCCCTTTGAATGACACCAGAGTTTAAGCCAATTGTTAAAGCTGATCATCTTATCTCTGTATTGTGGCATCATTCTTGGTGAAGGTAGGATACTGCTCAAGGTCAGGGTCATACCTGCCTGGGCTACATAATCAGAGAGCTCCTCTATGTCTCTTTTCATGTAGTCCAGGGAGGTACGTCTCAGGTCGTTTACACCAGCGTGGACAATGATTGAGTCGTGCACTTGTACCTGCTGTTGAGAGACCTGAGTGCATGCGTTATGTGGCGGATTCTAGCACCCGACAGGCAGCTTACTGTGACCCTCTCCTTACTCAGTCTGGTGAGGGACGTCAGTGTGTCTGACTATGGAGTCACCAATGACTAGTGTGTCTGGCATAGTGTTTGGCCTTAAGGGCTGTGACTGCTTGACACTCTGACTGTGTGGTCTATGTGATGCAGGTGTTGTGTTCTGAGGTGGTAGTTGTTTGGGTGTCTGCTTTGGTGGCCTCTGCTGTTTTGGTAGATTTTTGATCAGAGCCTCCGAGTATGTCTTTGTGTGTTTATGTGTATGATTTGAGGTTGTGATGGTATTATGTGAGACTGGGTCTATAGTGTGTGTGGTTACCTTCTCCTCCTGTCTGGTCTTGCCAGTCCTATGTTGAGAGAGCTCAGCCTCCAGTTTGGCCGTATAGTTGCATCTCTCGCATGTATTTGTGTTTTGTGGGAGGAGGAGAGGGTTATCTGTGTACATGAGGCAATTGTAACATTGCCTCAATAATCCCAGGTTCACCAGCTGAGCAGGAGAGGATATTAGCAACTGATCCCTCGACATGCTAGAAGGAATAGACAGAAAAACTTAAAGAAAGGTTTTGGGGGATGTGGGTGACTGTGTATCAGTTATTCCCTTATATGAGATTATGTTGAATATATTAACAAGTTCAAGCTAAGCAATATGCACTGTCAGACTCTCATGAAATGTTTCTGTTACCTCTTCAGTGAATGGCACAAGATTAAAAAGGCTAAATATACCCTCAACATATATTAGAGCACACTTGCCTGTCCCCTTTCTGAAAATAAGGAGCACTGTCCAAGTTTGACACTCCAGAGAAACTGTCCCAGCATTCTATGCAGCATTAAAAAAGCATGTGAACTACATCACCCCAGAGAGGTCTAGCACCTTTAGAATTTCCAGTCCGATCTTATCCATTCCTGCAGCTTTGCCACAACAGAACTGTTTAATCCCTGCAGTGATGCCATCTACCAAAATGGATTCATTTCCAACATCTGCTTTAGCCACTACATCTTCAGAGGAGGACATGTTTACATAACGCAGGAGAGCCTCCAAGTGTCCATGCTACCTCTCAACAATGTCTTCATTTGATATCAGCGTTTGTCCACAGTCACTGAAAATAATCTTGGTAGTATCCCACCTCACCTTCCTTCCTGAGTCAGGTGGTTTGCTAAATGATCTTTGAGGTCATCAAAAATTATTCTCCATTTGCTTGTCAAACTGCCCACACCTGGACCTTCACTTCAGCAACTGCCACAGCTGCTGCCTTACTGATCTGTCTGTGTCCGTTAGTCATAACTAGCACTGAACGGAAGGCCACGTTCCTTAACCTGATGGCCTCCCTCACTGCTACTGTCTACAGTCAGGGTCAAGGATTACCACTATGGCAAGCAATGGACGCCCTTCTAGCATAACTCTTTGCTAACTGCATCAGTTAATAAGGATTTCAGCAAGGTCTCCTTATGGTGTCTGACATCCTCATATATACAAGAAGTTCTTCTCACGGTGGAAGACAAACTCTCCCCCCATGAAAAAACAACAGGTACTTCCAGGACACCCTGACAACATGTTTGGGAATCATGGGTCTGTTCAGCCACTGCCCCCCAGCCATCTACCCCAACTCACCACCTTCATGTGATAATCAGCTGACATCTCAACAACTCTTCTGACTCAATTATCCAGATCACATGACTTCTGGTCTGATGACATGACTACAAAGTATGTCAGCAGACCTCTATCTCTACAGATATGAGTAGTTATAGGCCCATCAGCCTCACCAGCCTTAAATGCAAAGGCTTGAAATATACCTTGGGAGAACTCATTTATGCAGACATAGGCAACTTAACTGAGCTAAACCCTGATTAATTGTGTTTTTTGAAATGCATGCCCTGTAAGCCAAACACAATGACCTTTACTTTGAACAGATTACAGAGGCTGTGGTCTTTATCTGCATGCTGCTTGTCTCAACCTGAACAAGATTTTTAACACTGTCCCCAACAAGCAATGTAAATTGTTACATTGTTAGACTGGAAATCAGTTATCCAATGAATCCAGCAAATCCTAAGTTGTAAAAGTTGCATATATCCTCTCTGAATGCAAAATTGTAACTAGCGGGTACCACAGGTATCAGTGGTTGGCCTGTTTTGCTTGGCATTTATTTTACAAATATTCAAGCCAATATCCTACAAGCATGGCTGCCCAAGTCTGCTGATGATTGCAAGGTAGGCAGTGCCATCTGCTCATCCGCTGACACTAAACAGTTCCAGAAAGGGCTAGAATATGCACATACATGATATACCGGAAACAATCTCATGCTAAATGCAAAAAAATGCATTGCATTACCATTCGGCAAAACAGCTGCTCCCACGTCATACAAACAGGGTTATAAGAGAACTGGGAACTTATATGGGTAACTCCCTGTCATTAAGTCATCATGTTTCCATTCAAGGAGCTTTTCAAGATCCAAAGATATCATCCTACTGTTGTTCTCTTCCCTTATCAGACCCATTATTGAATATAGTGCCCTCTTTGGTATGTACAAATCCAAGCATATCATTCAGGTGTCCCAGAAGCACCTAACCAAACTACTAAAGGCCTTAACGATTAGTATGACTCCCTTTATATTCAGTAACCGGCCAACTGCTCTAAGGTGACCTATGTCTCACTTTTCCAGTCATGAAAGACCCAGTCCTATTTCACCACCCATTTCTTCACAAAATCAGTGGCTCTGGAAACTTCCATACTTCAGACTTACATCTAGACCAACAAATAAACAAGACTCTGTAGACGAATGGGTTTCTAACTCAATGTATTCCCAGCCCATGGAATAAGTTACCACTACAGATAAAACTGAGTAATATTTTGCTACCTTTAAGGCTAGTCTTGATGACTGGATGGGTAGACACCCACTTACACAAGGATTATCACGTATGGCCCTGCTTGATTTGGGAGGTGAGCATTATTAAATGCTTGAAAAGGACAACAAGAACTGTAAAATGTGTCTTCCTACAGGTTTATATAACTATCCAACGTGTGGTCCCCATGATCAATCGCCTAGCATTGTTCCCATGTCATTATCTTCCTGTGAGCATTACCTTTGGGCCCGCGGCTCTGGTACCAGGTACCATAAGTGTAGCTGGGGAGGGGGCTATGGCTCCAGGTGCAACGTATTGGGTGGGTGTGATCAGCCATCCATCATCTCAAATATTCTTTGGTGCAATACTGGCTTTTAAAAGTCAGTATTGCATTTGAGGTCAAACTTGATTTCTGCAGTGATTTGTGTGTAATTTAAACTGCAGCGAAGTTTGTTGTGTTGCTTGGTTTTGTTCTGAATTTATGGAAGCAGCACATATACTCATGATATAAAATCAACACTCAGAATAATCCTTATATGGTGAGGTCTTATCAGGGCACTGGCAATCAGCCATTCTACTGTCTTCTTCCTAAAATTAAAAGATGACCGTCAAAACACAGAGTTCTGCCTCCCAGTAATAATAATTAAAACACCCTCCTAACTACCCACTTGTGCTAACCACTACACATAGGACTAATATATACCAACTCTCATGGCACTGAGTGTCCTTGTATCAATAAACGTAATACCTGGTTCTGCCCAATATCCAAGCATCAGTGTTCACCCTAACCATATAAGTGGATACTCTGTTTGCCAGTGTTGCCAGTGTCAAGTCCAGAAATAGAGAAAACATTATTTTGTAAATTGGAAGTAATTTTTTATATATAATTAAAACATTCCTCTCTACCCTTTACAGTTCCTCAATGGCTATTGCAAACACTTTACAATGACACTGGGTGATGCCTAATTTCTCAGCATCAGTTATCTTACTATTCATAAATGTGGATGTTCAGTCCACCAATGACAGTGCCTCAAGTAAAGAAAACCTTTGTGTTCAAACTACAAGGCATTTTCTTCATAATACATGAATAATCATCTTCCCTATCTTTAGTTTGCAGTTTCCCACAGGCCCCGAGAAAACCAGGCTCATTTGCAGGGACTTTACAGGTGTTCAATACACAAGAGTCAATCCTTGAGACAAACCTTTCTTATAAGAGGTTTGCGTATAATGAACATTGTTCATTGTCATCTCCTAATCCCCTTATCTTACCTTACCTTGCTCTGACACTGCAAACTCTTCTCATATTTCCAAATCAAAGCTCTACAACAACGTCTTTGTTCTTCTCCCATCCCAAAGATAATTTATTACTTGAATGCAAAGTGAGATAAAAGTGTTAGCGTGCATTTAATGGACTGACAAATTCAGAATATTTCTATGTGACATTCAGTAGCTCAGTCGACAGTACACATTTTTTTTCCTGCTGGGAGATCAAAAGGCTGTGAGTTCTATTCCCACACCAGTTATTTGGATTCATTTCCAGTACTGACAATGCGGTACAGTATGGGAGTCATTGCACTCCTAAGTGCACTAGACTTCAGATGAAATGTTAACCAAGACTCCATATGATTGATTAGGTGGTAGTTTGGGTGGATATAAAAAAAAAAACCTACTGCACTTACCGAAAAGAGTAGGGGTCCTTTATTTACAATAGCTATTGTTTCCACACAAATAATCATATTTACATATATGTATGTATATGTATATATATATATATATATATATAAAACATCAAATTTTCAATTTTTTTACTGGAACCCCATTTATTTTTCTACAACATTAATTTTCCTCAGTATTATAAGGAATACCCATTTCCCATTAAACATAATTTAATTCAGTTGCTCATTCCAAATTATCCATATTACATATAATAATTCTTATCAACGTTTTTTACATATTCATCATCTTCTTTCGGCTGTTCCCATTAAGGGTCACCACAGCGGATCACCTGTTTCCATTACTTCCTGTCCTCTGCATCTTGATCTGTCACACCAACCACCTGCATGTCCTCTCTCACCACATCCATAAACTTTACCTTAGGCCTTCCTCTTTTCCTGTTACCTGGTAGCTTCATCCTTAGCATCTTTTGCCCAATATACTCAGCATCCCTCCTCAGCACATGTCCAAACCAACGTAAT
Organism: Protopterus annectens; assembly: GCF_019279795.1. Lineage (NCBI taxonomy): Eukaryota > Metazoa > Chordata > Ceratodontiformes > Protopteridae > Protopterus > Protopterus annectens. Next base: position 1,761,696,359 of record NC_056744.1, read on the forward strand.
CTTGCCTCTCTGGCTTTGTCTCCAAACCTTCCAACCTGGGCTGACCCTCTAATATACTTATTCCTAATCCTGTCCACCCTCGTCACACCCAGTGCAAATCTTAACATCTTTAACTCTGCCACATCCAGCTCAAACTCCTGCCTTTTTGTCAATGCCACTGTCTCCAACCCATATAACATAGCTGGTCTCACTACCCTCTTGTAGACCTTCCCTTTCACTCTTACAGGTACTTGTCTGTCACAAATCACTCCTGACACTCTTCTCCACCCACTCCATCCTGCCTGTACACTCTCCTTCACCTCTCTTCCACACTCACTATTACTCTGAGCTATTGACCCCAAGTATTTAAAGTCATCCACCTTCGCCACCTCTACTCCTTGCATCCGCACCATTCCTCTATCCTCCCTCTCATTCATACACATATATTCTGTCTTAGTCCTGCTGACCTTCATTCCTCTTCTCTCTAGAGCATATCTCCATCTCTCCAGGGTCTCCTCCACCTGTTCTCTACTCTCACTACAGATCACAATGTCATCTGCAAACATCATAGTCCACAGGGACTCCTGTCTGATCTCGTCTGTCAACCTGTCCATCACCATTGCAAATAAGAAAGGGCTCAGAGCTGATCCTTGATGTAACCCCACCTCCACCTTAAACGCATCTGTCACTCCCACCGCAGACCTCACCACTGTCACACTACCCTCATACATATCCTGTACCACTCTTGCATACTTCTCTGATACTCCTGACTTCCTCATACAATACCACAACACCTCTCTCTGCACCCTGTCATATACTTTCTCTAAGTCTACAAAAACACAATGCAACTCCTGACATTCTCTCTACTTCTCCATCAACACTCTCAGAGCAAACATCGCATCTGTAGTGCTCTTTCCCGGCATGAAACCATACTGCTGATCACTAATCATCACGTCCCTTCTTAACCTAGCTTCCACTACTCTTTCCCATAACTTCATGCTGTGACTGATCAATTTAATCCCTCTGTAGTTACTACAGCTCTGCACAACACCCTTATTCTTAAAAATTCGGTACCAAAACACTTTTTCTCCATTCCTCAGGCATCCTCTCACTTTCCAAGATTTCATTAAACAATCTGGTTAAAAACTCCACTGCCATTTCACCTAAAGACCTCCATGCTTCCGCAGGTATGTCATCTGGGCCAACAGCCTTTCCATTCTTCATTCTCTTCATAGCTATTTATTCCAATTTCTATAACAACCTTGAATTTGATTTATAACAAGTAACTAAGCAGGCCTTTTCAGTTTCAGATAGTCTACTACAATGCTTCTAAATGCAACATTTCTCTTTTAAATTGAGTTGTTTGTTAACAAATCACTCATTGCCTTTGGTTATTACCTACGAGTATAAATTCTCACTTGAAAGCTGTCAGTGCTTCCATAAATTCTTTACCGATCAACCATTACCGAATATGAGTATATGATCTAATAAGTTTTGCAGATGTATATAAATTCCACCCCAACTTTTTGCTTTCTAGTGTGACCCTGAGAGGGGTAGCAGGTATTGCAACAGATATTAAATCTCTGACAATCAAAATGATCTGCACAAATCTACAAATGAAAATAAAGACAAAAAAACAGAGATGGGTGTAGTTAAAATGTTTTATTTTATGTGGCGTCCGTGGAGTTCAAGTAAGGGACATAAACATCTCTTTTGATCAGAACATGCGACATTTAGGTGGAATTGTGTTTAACTTTGGATAGTCACAAAATTCTTGTTTACAATTGGTGTGTGCCATCAATATAACAGCTGTTGTTTATCAGATCCTAGTCAAAATACATTTTCTCACTACAAAAGGAAATTTCACTTTTGCTTTCTGGAATCACCTTCAAAAGGAGATTTCACTTTAGGGAATCTCTTTTTGTGCTACATGTGAACTCTGTTGTTCTATATATTCAAAAGGTACCATAAAACTAACATTTTAAAATTCTGACACAAAACTGTTGAAAACTACTATATTTAAAGCCTTGTAATTAATTTGAGGGATAAATTTGAATAAATATGGCAATCTTCAATACAGTCATACAAAGAAATCCAGCGTAGCATGTTTCTGCAGAACGTCTTAATGGGATACCTATTATTTTTTATATTCAGGACAAAACATTTTACTTGTGCTCAGAGAGAAGAGTTTACCCTTGTTTTACAAAATCAGCTTATCAAATATATATGTACAATAATGTCTATGTCTATAATTGTAAAGAAACATCATAAAAATACTGCACTTAGGTTTTTGATTGAAAGTGTTATAACTGCCGGAGTTAAATATGTTTATGTTAGGTTCAGTCTGTTAAGCACCGCATCTAAACTTTGATACTTTACAATATTTTCACCAGCAGCATATACAGTAATCACTTTTTCATGTAGAAGCCAAAATGCATTGTTTGCACTGATTTGTGAAATTCACTTCCATGCAATTACATTAACATTTCTGCTGCCTATATTCCATAAACATCATAATATAATACTTGTTTTGTTTGGCAATACTGAAAACAGCCAAAGTGAGCTAAAAGCAGCCTTTTAAGTTAGTGTTCAAAATGTTCATTCAAAACTTTCTGTATAATCAGTTTTTCTGACCTTTTAGCTTGACTTTCTCATGAACATGAACACGAACGTGAATATGAATATGAACATGAACACAATCATGAACATGAACGTGAACATGAACATGAACATGAATATGAACATGAACATGAACGTGAACACAATCATGAACGTGAACATGAACATGAACATGACCGTGAACATGAACATGAACGTGAACATGAACACGAACATGAACATGAACGTGAATATGAATATGAACACGAACATAAACACTTCTAATGCATCACTACAAGTCACATAATTTATTTTACACCATAAAATAAAATTTTGTTGTCAGTTTATGGAATAATCTTCTTGGGTAGACATGACAATTTTCATTTTCATTTTCAGATGTTATATGAAGACAGGAAATAAACTGCACTTAGATATGAATTTGTTGCAAAATGCTGTTAACTACCACGGCTGCTTTCCAGTATATAATCTAGTGAGTAAAAGGTTCTTAACAGTAGAAAACATTATTTTTATATCATTAACTAACAATTTAGTGATGTATTTACATTAAGCAATGAATATGAAGGTTTTCATTTTTCATATCCTGAGCAAACAGCTTTATGTAACAGAAAGAGAATGTTGTAGTTGTAAATAAAAATGTCTAGAGTAGCAATACCCATGACTTGCTGTGTTTTCTTTTATTTGCATTTGAACTAAAATATTTGTCTCTTATTTGCATTTGAATAAAAATGTTTAATCATCAAATTGATAATTTCTGAAGTTTCTGAATAGTTTCTGAAGCTACATTCTTATATCAAGCGCTTTCCACTTCCTTCACAAACTGTGGCTTGTTTTTTATGCTGTTTCATATAAATATCCCAACATCCAAGAAATGAAGTTATCTTAGTTCAGGAATTCTTCACAACAACACATTTCATTAGGCATTTGTCATATGTGGACAGGACAGTCTGTATTTATAGCTCATGGCTAACATGTTTATATCATTTGTTTTCGGCTTGCAACAGCTTTTATAAGTCACTTGACAAATTTCCCAAGCATCTGTCTTCCTAAAGTCCACTGTCCTATAGGTTAGGGTGATCACCAACAAATGACATGCAGTGATAATCATTTGTTCCAAAATTATGCTCCAAATGGAATCATTGTTTCTGTCACAACTCATAAATTCAAACTGATGAATCTAAATGCTGTTTTGAAACTAATATTTTTTGAAATGGTTGAGAGACACAGCAAACATTTTTTTTGTTTTACTTATTTATAAATGTATTTATTTTTTGCTAAAACAAGAAAAATGAAGTATATGCATTTTTCCAGGTAGTGGTGATGACTTTGTAGGTGGTTATTTTACCTAGCAGGAAGTGTGAGGTAAAGCCCCCCGCAAGAGATGTGGAGTGGGCTTGTCTGATGTGAAAATACTACTTACAGACCACTTCAGAAAAATGTCCACTCATGATCTTCTCTTATCAGTTCTCTGCATTTGTAGCTGAATGCTCGCTGTTTGGGGACACCATTTTCCAGCCCCCAAGCCTGAGAGCTTGCCTTCATCTGCATTATAAGACAAGGTCTAAGGCTTCTCTCTCATGTACTAGGTGTTTCAGTTGCTCTCCCTTTAGGACATGAATAGTCGGCTCCTACAACAAGCTGCAACAAATATATTCTGCTTAATGAACTGCACATGTGAGTTTGATTGACATCTGCTTCACATTCTTCCATACAAGGATAAGAATGACTTCAATACTGATTGGCTGGTATATTTTCAAACCACATCTTAGAATGATTACCATGTCAAGTCCAAGTGGATTGTGACATTATCACTTATGTTACTACAGTGATTCTTATTAACCCATTTTAAATTAAAAATGTCTCAAAACAAAGTTTTGACACATAATAATACACCTGGCTCTTACTCCTATGACACTTTAAAAAGTGTGCTTACCTCTCGACCTGTGAGTATTTACAAATGTAGCCTTCAAAAGGCAAAACAGAAGCCAAGACAGCATTCTTTTTTTTTGTTTTTTTGAAAAAAAAAAGATAGTATTTAACTGAATTTCTAAAATGTACATGTACTTTTAATTTACGCAATGACAGCAGGCCCATATCCACATCCACAAACGATATGAAACATCTTTAATCCATGATTTATAGTGAGCATGTGTATTCCTACAAGTAACTCTTGGGTTCTTTAAAAAAGAACAAAACATCAGTAAAGACATAACTCACAACACTTGGCTATGTTTTCTTTTTTTTAACCATTTACAAAGATAAGCCATGTGTCTATTTACCAGGACTTGCAGCTTGCATTTATTTATTGTACTGTTTTATGTATGAAATATGAGTTAGTGATAATCTTGTTCTATCATGATGTATAAATGTATTTTATTTTAAAATTATATGTGAAAGGATACTTGGGCAGCACAGTGGCACAGCAGATAATGTTGTTGCCTCACAGTAAGAGATTCCCTGGTTCAATTCTTGGCTGGGATGCCTTGTGTGTGTGTGGTCTACATGTCCACCCTGTGTTTCTATGGGTTTGCTCCAGTTTTCTCCCATATTCCAAAGACATGCAGTAGGTGCTTTGGACACTGTAAATTGGCTATAAGTCTGAGTGTGGATATGAGTGTGTATTATGGAAGAACAACTACAGCAGGCCTAGCCACCCAGCAATGTAAACCTTGGCTCTAGATGATTGTCACTGTTGAAGTGACACCCCTCTCCATGTCCAAAAATGGGAAAAGGGGTTGTTGATGAATGGATGTGGAATGATAAGGTATTCATAGCTTCATTCTTCTTCTCATCTGTATCAGAACACTTTAATCTTTTAAACATGATACATGCTTATCATGGTATAAATGTATCATTAATAGCTGTAAATTTGTGTTTTAGTTTTGTCAACATGAAGTTGGACAGATATACTAAAACAGACCTAAATACATATTATATGAGCATGTGCATTTTATTGTTTAATTTTTTTCTGTTCATCTCGCTCAAGGTACATAAATTGACTGTAGCTCAGAAATATGTCATTGCAGGACTATAACACCTCTCACATAGCACTGAGTACATGAATGCACGCATGTTAACTGTACCTCTTGGAATGTTAGGATATACTCTTGTTGTGTGACATTCCTGGCATAATATTGCTGTTATTTTCCTGTCCAACACTGCATCTCTGAGAGTTCCCTAGAAATGGATGGATTCTCCTAGAGAAATGGGGGTGGCTGGTGGAGCATGCAGTTATGCAAGGAGTGACGAGAATGGACACCTTTAACTGGAGCATGGGAGTGGGAGCTTCCTGTTTTTGGTGACAACCCCACTCAACACCAAAGGTAAAAGGACAGCATTTTTCATGTGTGACATGTCATGAAATTGTGAACTGGCAGACAGGGCTGGGATGCGCGGGTAGTGTTATCCACGTGGATGAGAGAATGGGGCACATGGATGAGAGAATGGGGGGCAATAAGAGGGATTTCTGATACCAGATACTGCAGCTGCCTCATGGGCCTTGCACCCATGGAAGTGGCAAGTGTACACTGAGAGTGAGAGAGAGAGAGGGGGAGAGGGGACAGCTTTTATTTATTCCCATTTTAGTCAGATCTGTTTTATTTATTCAGATTTTAGTTAGAACGGTTTTATGAATGACAGATTTGTGTACATTACACTAGTGATGCATTCTTTATTCTATATTGTTTGGGGGGCAGTTAAAGATAATGTTTGGAAGGATGCGATATTTATATAATTTACAGGGGATTCATAAAAGTGATAGAAGTCATTTGGAGAAACCATGTGGTTAACTTGATGATCTTCTGGTCCAGAGGAAGCAATCCAGATGGGTGAAAAAGAAGATATGGACAGTAACCTAACATCCATGGCGGATGTAAAAGTAGAGTCCACAGGACAGGGAATCAAGTTTCTTAGTGTCCCTGTGGAGGGATCAGGACAAAGTAATCGCTGCACTTGTTGTTGAGCTAAGAGGCAAAAAGATCTCAGCAAGGTTGTCCCCAGTGGAGAAGATAAAGGTTGCCATTGTTGGATTGAGAGACCACCCTTGAGAAGTCAAGATAGTCCTGATTAACTTGTTGTGTTGACTAGCACATTGGATGATCCTGGGATGTGCATTGCTATCAGAAAGCACTGTGAGGACATCACCCATTGTCAGACTCTCATGGCCTCTTGACACAGGGAATAAGAATGGGTTGCCCCCTGCTTGTTGATGTACCATACTACTGCCATATTGTCTATCTGTATGGAGATCACACCCTTGGGAAGGACAACCTGGAATGCTTGCAATTCTAGGACCACCTTCATCTCCAGGATCTTGATTTGAAGATTGGTCTGTATGTTTAACCATGTGCCTTGGACTATATCCTTGCTTTGAAATGCCCCCCCCCACCCTAGAAAAGATGCATCTGTGGTTATTCCCACTGTTGGCGGCTCTGTGTGAAAAGGACAGCCTTCAACAATCAAAGGGGGCATTATCCATCAACCAACACGTTGTGTACAGATTTGAGTGATGCGAATCATGGTATAAGGGATGAAGACTTTGAGACCATTGTACTGCTAGAGTCCACGGAAGTACCCCCATGTGGTATCAAGCTAGTGGGACCATCAAATTGTAGACGCCATAAGCCCCAGAAGATGCAAGATCAGCCTTGTAGAAAGGTAGGAGTGATGGAGTACCTGAGTTGCCACTAGACATAGAGAAGTGACCCTGGATTGGGGAAGTTTGATAATCTTCAAAGAGATTTTGAGATAGCATCCAATAAATTCTATTTGTTGGGTTAGTATCAACTGACACTTTGGAATGTTTACTGATATCTCTAGGTCCATTAACAATTGGAATAGAAGATCCACATGGAGTCCCAGCAGATGCTCAGAATTAGCAGTCAGGAGCCAAAACTCAAGATGGGGAAAACTTTGATCCCATGTGGATACAACTGCACTTGCTACCACTGCCATTATCTTAGTGGACACACACTGGGGACTATGGTGAAACCGAATGTCAGGGCTCTGAACTGATAGTGATTGGCTGCCAGCTGAAGGCGGAGAAATTTCCTGAAATGCTTCTCTATCTTCAAGTGATAGTAGGTGTTCTTGAGATCTACTGAGCACATCCAATTGCCCTTTCTCAGCAGAGGTTGAATGGACTGAACCATGACCATCTGGAATTTTGTCTGTTTTACAAACTGATTGAGATGACTGAGATCCAAGATTGGTTTGAGGCTTCATCTTCTTTGGCACTAAGAAAAATCCTCAGTAGATTCCAGGCTTTAATTGGTCTCGGGGGACAGGCTGGATGACTCTTTTTTCTATCAGCTTGGATACCTCCACTCCTGCTGGTTCCCACTGACTGGGTGGAACATCAGGGATGTTACTCTTGTTTTGAAGGAGAAGGAAAAAGGAAATAAAATAGCCTATGGAAATTATCTTTAACACTTAAGTATCTGTTGTTAGATTTTGCCAGGCTCATGGGTGTAAAGATAAGCACCCCCACACTACCTCCCGAGTACAGCAGATAGACAACCTCTTCAAAGCACTGATGGGGTTTGTTGGAAAAAGAACACCAGATGCCCTAATTATGTGGTCTGCCACTGCCCCTTAGGTGACATCCATTTGAGTTGCCTCCCCTTCTGCCACAGAAAAGCATCTCCCCCCAATGAGTCATAATAACAGCTCTGTGACTTCTGGAACCACACCTTTCACCCTGTCCTCTCATTCCTTGAGAAGGCTCTTTTTGGGGCAGAGAATCGGATTCCCACAGCAGAGAATCTTACCATCTTGCTGACTCCTCGTTAATGTGTCTTTGACTTTGGGTCCAAACAGTGTGAAGCCATCAGGGGGGCATTTATGAAAGGTGTACTGAAGCTCTCTTTGAAATCACAAAAACACATCCAGGCATGGCAGTGCATAGTAATTCCGGTACCTGGCACTGTGGCTGTGCCATCAGCTGCATTGGATGGACAGCTGGCACATGTCTACATTGCAAACTGAATGCAGTGAAGCCAGCTGAGAGTCCACAGTCATTTGGAGATCCATAGATAAGTTACCTGAAAGACATTTAGAAAGCTCATTAAGCAAGTCTGTCTGAAACTTCGTCAAATGAGCAAAATAATTCAATGACCTGAAGGCAAAGTTCACTGAGGTATACATTTGCTTCCCAAATCTGTCCATCATCCTGGACTCCCTTCTATGATGATAATCAGAGAAACTTTCCTCAGAGAGTTCATTCTTCATGGCCGCTGCTACTATCATCACATTCTCTAAGGGATCCTTGCTCCAATGTTTCCTGTCCTTAGGGGACTGTAAGATCCTATCTGGCTTCTTGGGCATAGGCTCCTCCACATCAGGGTCCTTCCATGCCCATTGTGCCATGAGATCAATAAGAGGATCAACAGCAGGAGGAAGATGAACTGGAACCAGAAGCTTCCAGAACACAGATTCACCAGGCAAGGCATCTTGGGTGGACCATCCCCCCTTTCTGCTTCATCAATTCCAAGATCTCACCAAAGGTGACATTTTTAGAGGGGGACCTGAAGAGACTTAACCTTCATCCAAATCTGCGTCTTCCATGACAGATTCTGGAGATGAGTCTATGTGTCTCCTTTTGCACATCTGTTTCTTATGGGGTTAACAGAAACAGTAATAGAGGAGGGGGTGGGAAGAAAGAAAGAAGAAATGTCTCTGGCAACTGTTGCTGGTGGTAGAGGTGAAAAGGGACACAAAATCTTGAGAAGGCAATGCAAGATATATATATATATATATATATAGGCTCTGGTTGGGGGAACAAGTATGAATGGTCAAAAGCAGGCTTTCTGGTTGGGAACAAGTATGAATGCCAAAAGACAGTAGGATGGGCTAAACGGTGTTACTAACCCAGTGAAAAGAGATTGCGTAGTCAGTCTGATAAGAAAGGACAATGCAGGGTTCATGGCACTACAAGAAATGTACTTATGTAAATGGTGTTACTAACCCAGAAAGTGACATCGGGTATAAAGTAGACATTGGCACATACTATCCTCAGAACTGAATGCCTTAGGAAGAACACCAGCCTGAGATAAACTGAGATAAACACACATCCAGAAATAAAGCAAGCATCAGGGGGAGGAGGGAAGGATATAATACTGCAACATATAGAAGAGAAGGACATCTATGGTTATGGTAAGATTTTACACAACTGTTCTATGTTCTTCTATTCATATGTTGCAGTATTCATAACATGAGGGAGAATACCAAAGCTCATGCAGAGGAAAGAGTGGAAGGAGGGCAGTAGCACTCTCTACAAACCCCTAAAGAATAACCCTTGAAAAAAGCAGCTCTAGAGATAGAAATACCATCCAACTTGTAATGTGTAGTGAAAGTATGGACACAAGACCAAGTAGCTGCTTCCAGGATAGAGGAAGTATCTAATCCCATGAAGAAAGCACCTGAAGAAGACACAGCTCTCATACAATTAGCCTTAACAGAAAACACTAATGCTTTTCCATGAAACATATAACAAAAGGAAATAGCCTTATAAATCCAAGTAAAAATGGTTTGCTTGGAAATAGACTTGCCCAGAGCCCTAGGATGGTAAAAAATAGACAAACGATCAGATTTAAATTTCCTGATAGACTTAGTTTTATCCAAATAAAATCTGAGTTGTCTCTGCACATCCAAGGTGTGTAAAATCCTCTTGCTACAAGATTGTGGAGAGGGAAAGAAAGTAGGCAAATTAATAGATTAGTTAAGTAACAACTCATTCACCACCTTGGGCATAAAGGAGAGATTAGTACATAGATAAACCCTATCCTTATGGAAAACAGTCAAGGGAGAGGAAGCCATAAGGGCCTGAAGTTCTGAAACCCTTCTGGCTGAAGTGATGGCCAAAAGAAGCACTGTCTTCCAAGTGCAATGCTGGAGAGTAGAAGAAACTGCAGCGTCAATGAGAGGCAACATAAGGTTTTCTAAGACAAAATTTAGATCCCAAGGAGGAGGAACTGGTTTCCTTGGTGGTCTGATATGAAGGACACCTTTTAGGAAAATAAACCAAACAGGGCACTGGACCAACAGATGTAACCAAAACTTCACCAATAATGTTAAAAGAAATGTGAACTTCGACAAAGCTTAAACAACAGTACCTTTATTAACGTTTTAACTTAAAATCACCTTGTTTTCATCCACTACATCGGACTTCATCAGATAACCACTCCCCTTCCCCATTGTGCTTAAATACTCTTCCCTTTTGTTACTTTACAGCTTGTTAACACTTAAACAATAATAATTATCCCATCTCGCATCATACATCCATCTAATATCCAAATTATAAACCATTTCTTAAAAAAAATTTCTATAAAAATTAAAGTGCATTGTTTAAAATATAAAAAAAGCAAAAATATATATATATATATATATATATATATATATATACATATTAATAAACCCCCAAACCAAAGTATTAAACTAATGGATACATGTATTGCTGGTAGCTCTAATAGTGTAATTCCAGGCAACCAGGAAGAATTACTACGTGAATGGAGACGTAGCCAGGAAGGGATAAATAGAAGTGGTTCCAATGTGCAGAAAGATGATGGTAACAACAGAATGGATGACTTGAATGGAATGCTGAGACTTAACATGGACTATTAATAATGAAAGTACTATGGAAAATGGAGAATCTAGAGCTAAGAGGAGCTAAAAACAATGGACTACTAAAAAAAGGTGAATGTAATAAAATTTTTCACAGTAGTACCGGTACTGAGACTGGTAGAATGACTGATGGACAAGATTTTGGGAGTTGGCTTATGGAAAATATTTCTTTTAGTGGTTCTTTTAATGGTTTTCAAGAGACTGAGGGAGTGAAAGTCTCTACAAATACTTATAACATGAATGTTAATGATGTATATGATTATATTTTGAAATACAAAACATTAGGGCTTGACAACACTTATTTGAAAGAATGCTTAAAGGGAAATTGTGCCTAAAGGACAAAGAATATCTAAATATCCGAACATTTTAGAGGGTTCGGAATTTCATAGAGAGTTGTTGGATATTTTTGATAAATGTGGGTTTGAAACAATGAAAGCCATAATTAGGCAAAATGAAAGAGAAATTAAAAAGTTATTTAGAAAGACTGAAAATGTGAATAATTTGTGTTTGACCTAGTGTTCACTATAGATGAGAAAAAGATAAATGTTTTAATATTAAGCAAAAAGTGGATAATAAATGCATTTTTATTTTTAAAAGAAAATGTAAGAAACTTGATAGAGATATAGTTGAATATCAGGAAAAACACACTGACAAACCAAGAACCAAACCAAACAAATGAAAAACTTGAGTAGAGATCCAGCTGCCCAAAAAGACCAGTACCAACAGCTGAAAAATATTACCAAACAATTTATTAAACCAAATGATTTATTAAAATCAACAAGCAGCAAATATAGCAAGTGATAGCAGTTTAACACTTTTGTCTAGGTAAAGACTTCTTCAGAACTGCTAGTACATCCACCATTTCACTTAAATACTCACAAAATCAACACATGTGATCAAACTTGACCAATGGAACACCAGTGTCGACTTTCAAAAATTGTCTGAGAAACTATGTTAAAATGCAAAATACAAGCATAATAATACATGCATACAATACCAATAGAATTCACTAAATAATAGCAGCATTATACAAATACAAATATATGTTAAATTTAGGAATGTAAATTAAAACAAATTATGTGTAAACTCCAAAACATTTAAAGACATTGTATCAGTGATAATCACCCCTCAAGGCTCTTTAACTTGAGAATGGGTGTGATGGAAATACTTTCATTAAGGCCTGGGGGAGATAAGGCATCACATGTAAGAATCCATTTGAGTTCCTTTTTATTTAAATGATTCTCAGTGTAGAAACCCCCTGGATCACTGTTCATGTGGTCAGTCACCACAAACTTGAAAAACTGCCCCTCACAAGAAGAGATGTGACTGTGGAGAGCATTAGTAGACCTTTCTCTCCTAACATCATTTAAATGCTCATAAATTCCCTCCTTTAATATCCGACGGGTCTTCCCAATATAAAAAGCCTTACATTTTTGGCAAAGGGCCCCGTACATAACTTGCCTAGATAGGCAACTGAAATACCTTTCCACTTCTATTTTCTTATGCCTAATAAAGAATGAATCACAGCACTGGATATGCTGGCAATAGTTGCAATGGTTGCAATTAAACACACCCTTTGGTCTATTTGAACCCATATTGTCCCTTTTCATCTCCAATAAACTCTTGAAACACATAGCTTTCCTATAAATGATTTTTGGTTTAGTACCAAATAATCCAACACTTTCCTTAATAGAGGTGACAATTGGCCAGAATGTGTTAACCACTTCAATAATTTCCTGACTATTCACTGAAAAGGTAATGACCATAGAACATTGGTAAGGCACCTCAACTGATTGAATACCACTGTTGTCATTTTGATCCATAACTTAGTCAACATGTGGGCTTTTCTGGATAGGGAGTAAAGGCTAGTAAACACCTTTGTTCCTTTTACCAAGGACTTCATCCTTGACAGACACCAATGGTTCCACAGGGCAACCCCTTTTGTTGAACATGTCAAGAAGCTTGTCTAGCTCCTGCCCAAATGTGGTGTCGTCTGACACCATATGAGCCATTTGAAAGGTCTTTTTATGACAGATGTTAGAACAAAAACAAACCCTGCCATAATCTTTACTAACCATAACATCTAAGTAGGCTATTTGGTCGTGGTCAAAGGCCTTAATGAAAGTAGTTCCATCACCCCCATTCTCAAGTTAGAGTCTTGAGGGGTGATTATGACAGATACAATGTGTTTAAATGTCCTGGAGTTTACACGTAATTTCTTTTAATTTACATTCCTGAGTTTAACATATATTTGTATTTGTATAATGCTGTTATTATTTAGTGAATTCTATTGGTATTGTGTGCATGTATTATCATGCTTGTATTTTGCATTTTAACATAGTTTCTCAGACAATTTTTTGAAAGTCAACACTGGTGTTCCATTGGTCAGTTTGATCACATGCGTTGATTTTGTGAGTCTTTAAGTGAAATGGTTGATGTACTAGCAGTTCTGAAGAAATCTTTACCTAGACAAAAGTGCTAAACTGCTATCACTTGCTATTTTTGCTGCTTGTTAATTTTAGTAGATCGTTTGGTGATATTTTTCGGCTGTTGGTACTGGTCATTTTGGGCACCTGGATCTCCACTCAAGTTTTTCATCAGGAAAAACGCAGTTACCTCAAACCAAAGGAAGTAAAAGATGTGGGAGGTTGTAGAGATTGAGAGGAGACAGGAACGTTTTGTAAATAGAGAGAGGGATAAAAGGGAGAATTATGATTTTAGGAGGGAGAGGGAACAAGAGAGAGGAACCCCAATGCTAAGTGATCTTGTGGAATTCCCTGATTTGAGAAGATCTGAAAGGTTAAAATACAAAACCCTTGTCCATTATCATCAGTTCTAGAGAGGGAGGGGCCTGGACAGGAGAAGATACTAAACAGTGTGGTAGGTGCCCCTAGGGAGGATGTGTTAGATTGGAAACAGGGAGAAACAATTCTGGAGGGAGTAAAGCATACTTATATGAATTTTAATATTTTTATTATACTAATTCAGAGGTTAATAAGGTGTTTTTAATCTATTTATGAAAGGGTTAAAATTCATACTCAGTACAAAAAGTGAGTTAAGCAGTTTTAATAGAGCTGAAATTATTTTTAAGAAAGAAAAATTTAGAATTACTTGCCCCTAAAGAAAATGTGGGGATAGAGGAAAAACTCAGGACTAAAGAAGAGTTTGTTTAATCCCACGCTCCACCCGCATTTAAAAAAATTTGAGAAACAGGTGGAAAGTGATCTTAGAAAAGTTTGACAAGAGAATAAAGTCCATTCTAATTTATCTAAGGATGAGAGTAAGCTACTAGATGAATTAAGAAAGAACAAATATTTGAGAATAATGAAGTGAGATAAAGGAGGGGGATTGTGTTAATGGACTCTATTGTATACATAGGGAAGATGATGGAACTTCTTAATGATGAGAATAAGAAGTTATGTACCTACCATAACGTTCCATGTTAGTTGTCTTCATCTAGCCTTCTTTCTTGCTGTTTGGGATCGGAGCAGATCCTCGGCTCCGATTCGGCCATCTTCAATAGCTCGAGAGCTGTTTACTGGCTTGAGGCTACCCCTTATCCCATGATGCCTAGCAACAGCTACCCAGATCTTGTTTGAAACAGCTAATCCCAGACATAATGTGAGAGAAACCAGTTAACAAAAAACTGGTTGTTCCATGCATCCTAAAATCTAGACTAGGTTAGGAAGACCTAGGCAGAAGAGTAACAATAAAGAATACTCAGCCAGTGAAGAAGGACTCCTCTCAATCCACTAGGATGGGGGGACAGAGGGAGGGATGCAAGAAAGAAGGCGAGATGAAGACAACTAACATGGAACGTTACGGTAGGTACATAACTTCTTAATGTTAAGTTGTCTATCTTGCCTTCATTCTTGCTGTTTGGGACAGCGTCCCTAGCACCTAACATCCTGGGTGGCTCAGTGGAACAGACTCTTCAGAACAGTGGAACCAAAGTCAGCTCTGCTCTGGTAGACCATATCTACCTTGTAATGAGAAATAAAGGTATGAGGGTTTGCCCATGTGGTAGCTGCACAGATGGAATGGTAGACTGTAAGGCTACGGAGGTGGCTAAAGTCCTAGTAGAATGACCTTTCGGTTTATTTGGTAACTCTTTATTCCGTAACTTGTAAATAAAAGTAATAGTGTGGGACAACCATCTGGATAAGGTCACCTTGGAAACTGTTTAAGGCATAAGAGAGGAATAATTGGTCTGACTTTCTTATTTCTTTAGTTCTATTTAGGTAAAAACGCAATTGTCTATGAACGTCCATTTGGTGAAGCTTGTACTCTGCCTTGTTGCTATGATTTGGGAAGAACACAGGGAGATCTATAGATTGATTTAAATTATTTTCTGAGCAGACTTTAGGAAGAAACAAAGGATTAGTCCTCAGAGCAACTCTGTCCTTCTGAAACACCATGTAGGGACGACAAACACATAGTGCTTGAAGTTCTGAGACACACTTAGCTGAAGTGATGGCAACCAGAAAGAGTGTCTTCCAAGACAAAAACTTGATGGAGCAGGATGCTTCTGGTTCAAAAGGAGGCAGAATTAAGGAAGTTAGGACTAAATTAAGGTCCCAAGGAGGAGGGGGATCTCTCACTGGAGGTCTAAGGAGATGTTCCTCTTAAAAAAGCTTTACAGAGCTTATGAAACATGATGTTAGAATTTGTCAAACCGATATGAAAATTAGAAATGGCCGCTAATTGTACCCTAATCGTAGCGGAAGTGGCCTTGGAGTGAAAAAGTTGTGCTAGGAATTCCAGAATTTCATGGACTGGGGCTGAGAAGGGATCCACATTCCTAGACTCTGTCCAACAAGAAAAACGTTTCCATTTGCTAGCATAAGTTTTTCTCGTTGTAGACTTATGAGAGGAAACAATAATCTCATGGACTGCTGGGAAGCCTGGCTAAGGTTGGAAGTTGAGCAACCAAGCTGTGAGCTGGAGAGTTTGGAGGGATTGATGCAACCCACCTGATTGATGAATCAGGAGATCTGGAGTCAGGTCCAGAGTCCAGGGCTGATAGAGAAGGTAATGGTGCAGGAACGGGAACCATATCTGTCGAGGCCAGAAGGGGGCAATGAGGATCATTTTGCAACCCAACGATTTTGCTTTCTGTATGAGTTTTGGTATCAGGGGAAATGGAGGAAAGGCATAAAGAAGTCCCTGAGGCCAGTCGTGGACTAGAGCATCTCTGGGTATGTGACCTGGAAGTGGAAAAAGGGAGAAGTAGTTGCTGTATTTGCTGTTGAAAGGGGTGGCAAAAAGATCGCAGCACGGCTGTCCCCATTTGCAGAAGATAAGATCCGCAACTTCCTGATTCAGAGACCACTCTTGAGGCATGAGGATAGCTCTGCTGAGCCTGTCTGCTATGACATTGGATCTCCCAGGGATGTGCGTCGCAATCAGAAAATGGGAGGAAATTGCCATTGCCAAAGTTTGAGTGCTTCTCAACACGGGGGTAGGATCTGGTTCCACCCTGCTTGTTGATGTATCACACCACTGACATGTTGTCTGTTTGAATTGCAATGGTCCCGGAAGGAAGAGAGTCTTGAAGGGCTTGCAACGCTAGGAGCACGGCTCTCATTTCTAGGACATTTATGTGCAGATGGTACTCGTGAGGTTGCTAAGTGCCTTGGACTGCCCTGCCCAGATAATGCCCCCCACCCTATCAGGGAGGTGTCTGTAGTCACTGTGGCTACCGGAGGGGGCTGTATGAAAGGTCTGCCCTGAGTCACTAGTGGGGAGACCATCCACCAAGAAAGGTGCCTTTTGCATGCCTCCGTGATCAGGATCATGTGAGACATGGGTATCTCCTGGAAAGACCACTGAGTGAAAAGAAGCCACTGAAGAATTCTCATGTGGAAACACGCTAATGGAAGTAGAAGAATGGCAGCAGCCATGGAGCCCAGAGTTTGAAGGACATGCCTGACTTGGATCCTTTTGCTCTGCATTAGGATTTGCACTTGTTGATGAATTGTGGACACTCTTTCCAGTGGTAACCTTGCAAACATTTCCCTTGTGTTTAATTCTGCTCCTATGTTAACTGATAGATTGACGGGGCAACAAGGCAGATTTTTCGAAATTTATTGTAATACCTAGCTGGGTGCAAGATGTGATTGTATAATCCCACACTTGTAAGAGTTGATGCCTGGTGGTAGCAGTGAGGAGCCAGTCATCTAGATATGGAAACACCTGGAAACCTTGACATCTCAGGTGAGCTGTGACCACTGCCATACATTTGGTGAACACCCTGGGGGCTGTGGTGAGACCAAAGGGCAGTGCTCTGAACTGGTAATGACTGGCTCCCACCCGAAAGCAAAGAAATCTCCTGGAGTGTCTGTCCATCTCGATATGGTAGTACGCATCCTGAATATCTATCAAGCACATCCAATTGTCTTGACCCAGGAAGGGTAGAATGGACTGTAGCGTGACCATCCAAAACTTTGTTCTTTGTACAGATTTGTTTAGTCTGCTGAGATCCAGAATCGGTCTCCAGTCCCCTGTCTTTTTTGGTACCAAAAAGAACCTTGAGTAAGTTCTGGATCTGTGCTGGTCTGTGGGAACTTCCTGAATGGCTCTTTTTTTCTAGCAGTTTTGAAACGTCTATTACTGCTTGCTCCTTCAGATTGCGTGGAACATCTGGAAGGGCCTTCTTTGGCTGTAAGGGGGATTGATGGAAGGGAATTTTGTAACCTCCATATATAATGGACAGTACCCATCTGTCTCTTGTTAAATTTTGCCAGGCTTTTGGGTACAGCGAAAGTCTTCCCCCAACTGCCTCCAGAGGTGAGCAGTCAGGCAACCCCTCAGGGATGCTGGAAGGGCTTGTCAGAGAAGGATTCTGTTGCCCTGGTTCTGCGGACCCCCTCTGCCACAAGGGCGGTGTCTATTACTGTTGTTTCCCCCTCTGCCTCTGGAGGAAAAATCACTATGTGTGTCAGGCAAGACTCCCTGAGATTTGCGGAGCCACATCTTCCCACTCTTCTGACCCTTGGGGTAAGGTCTAGAGGGAGTGGAAAAATGGACTCCCACGGCAGAGAGAGTCCTGCCTTTTTGCTCACACCTAGTCAATGTGTCTTTCACCTGTGGCCCAAAGAGAAAGGAGCCATCAAAGGGGGTATTGGTGAAGGATGCTCAAAAGGCTTCCGCAAAGTGACACAGCTGGATCCAAGCATGCCTCCTGAGGGCCACACCCATGCCCGCGGCTCTACTTGCTCCATCTGCTGCATAGGAAATGAGCCTCATGGAGGAGTTAACTACAGAATTAAGCGTCACTAGCTGGGAAGCTACTTTGGCTTGTACTCCCTCAGCTTTAGGATCTTGAAGGGTATCTCCAAGCTCTTTAAGGAGATCCCTTTGAAGGCGAGTAAAATGACATAGATAGTTCAGAGACCTCATGGAGAAGGTCGCTGAAGCAAACATTTGCTTTCCGTACCTGTCCATCATCCTAGACTCCTTGTTAGGGGGATGAACAGATGAAGAGGTCTCTGCTAACTCTTTTTTGGTGGCTGCTGCTACCACCATGGCATCAACGGGCACACCTTTAGAAAGGAATTGCTTATCCTGGGGGACTGTAATAAATTTACCAGCTCTCCTCGGAGTTGGTTCCACTGTGTCCGGAGATGACCAAGCCTTTTGAGCCACTATGGGTCGAAAGGAGGAGGAACCCAGGAGGTGGAAGGTCAGGAACCGAAAGCATCCAGGAATACAGACTCATCATTGGTAGGGGCTAGAGGATTCCAGTTCCCCCTCTGCCTAAGCATTTCCAGGATGTCCAAAAAGGAAACATCTTCAGAGGGGGCTCTCGGGGACCCTTCCGATTCATCTAAGGCTGTATCAGTTTAACTTAAATGAGTTCTAAATAAAAGGGAACTAAGAAGAACGAAGTACTTCAACAACACGTACAGAATAAAACTAAGAACAGTAAAAAATCTATTAGTTTAAAGGGTCTAAGAGAATATTTTTACACAAAAAAATTGAAATATACAAGCCTGAGCCAGAAAACGACACACCTCGCAGCTGAAGCAGCAAACAAGATCTGGGTAGCTGTCGCTAGGCATCATGGGATAAGGGGTAGCCTTAAGCCAGTAAACAGCTCTCGAGCTACTGATGATGGCCGAGTCCGGCTCCGATCCCAAACAGCAAGAATAAAGGCGAGATAGACAACTTAACATCAAATATTCTAGAGTCTCTAGAAATAAAATAAATTTAGCTTTTTTTAAAATAGATTTTAATTTAAAAGAGTTATTAAAGGATGAGATAATAGATGAGAAGACTTTTCAGTACCTTTTTATAAAAAAATAATAGTACCATCAATTTTTGTTATCCCTAAGGTACACAAAAAATATGAGTGACCCCCCCCCCAAGGCCAATTGTTGCAGCTTTAAGCAAAAAAAGGAGTGGCTATGGGTGACTGTTGTGCCCCCACGTATGCTAATATTGTATTATTGGTCTGGGAACAGAAATAGATTTTTGGTTCAATTTTTGAGGGGAAGTGGAATTTGTACAGAAGGTTCCTGATGATATATGTATTTTTTGGATGGGAACAGAAATGGAATTGAAGAAATTTAGGGACTAGATGAATAACACCACAGATGTTCTTAAATTCACCTATTATGTTACTAAAGACAAAATTAACTATTTAGATGTAATGGTACAGAAGACAGATAAAACAAAAAAAATTAAAACCACCATTTATAGGAAAGAGACTTTTTCCAGTTATTTATTTTTTACAAGTGCACATCCATATAGTTTTAAAAGGAGCATTGTGAAAGGGCAGTTTATTAGGGGGTCTAGGATGACCTCCAATGAAGTAGATTTTGACAATGAGTGTGAAAAATTATGTTTTATGAGAGGAAATATCCTTTGAAACTGGTTGAAGAAATTATGAAAGAGGTGAAAATAGGTAGAATAGATAGATATAAACCAATTTTAGGGAATGCGCTGGATTTTTCAAAACTGGGAAGTAACTGTAATAAGAAGAAAGAAATGACTGAGAACTACAAAGGATCTTATACTATGACCTTTAATAAGGACCCACATATTATAAGGGAGGTAGTTAGGAGAAACTGGGAGAGATTCTCTTTTTGTTCAGATTTGGGAGAGTTGTTTAAGGAACCTTTGAATTTCGTGTACAAGTAGCAATACAAAATAATTGTCAGAGAATAATTAAAGGTGGTGGAAATGGAAAACAAAGAAAGAGAACCTTTAAATGTGGAGCATGAGACTAGAGTTCCTACATCTCCAATAAAGAGTCAATTTATTTGGAGGTGAGAGAAAGATTGATTAAAGGGCCAAAGTATTCAAATTGTAACAGCAGTGGGGTGGTTTATTTAGTGGTGTGCAAAAAAATGCAATACATTCTATATTGGGAAAACTACACGAAAATTAAAATGGAGAATATATGAGCATTTAAATTATGCTAAAAATAAGGAGGTGAGGAATGCATTATATAGACACACTTTAAATTGTCAGTATGTTGCTTATTAATTTTTTGTAATAGAAGAAGTAAAAGAGGATTCTGGGGTGGACCATGAGAGACTAAAATAGAATATTGGGAATTATACTGGCAGTTAAGATTTAGAAGCTAATAAAATGCCAGGATTGAATGAACAGGTATCCCTGACCCAGTTTTAAAGCTTAGAGCAGCAAGATTATAAGGGAATGCTTAAAATATACTTAGAATTTGTTATGTGATACATTGCCCTTGGACACTGATATTGTTTTAGGCTGGAAGGTTAGACAGTAGTGGAGAGTTTTTAGATTATATTTAATAGCCAAGCTTAGAGGAAAAATAAAAAAAATTCTTTAATACTTCGGTTTGGGGGTTGATTAATATATATATATATATATATATATATATATATATATATATATATCTTCTATATATGACTTGAGCAGTTCATATGATCGATGAGCTATTTGGTTATTCAGTTCATTTGATGATCGAACATTTGCCTCTTCCCCAATGTTGTGTGACCCTGCAGTTGATATATATATATATAGTATATATATGTGGGGCACAGCCCCTAAAAAAACTTTGTCCAAATAAAAAATCGATCGATCATATGAACAACATAGTCATATAGACCCATATATATATATATATATATATATATATATATATATATATATATATATATATATTCCCCCCCCCCCTTATTTTTTTGTTATGTTTTAAACAATGCACTTTATATTTTTTTGAAATTTTTTTTAAAAAATGGTTTATAATTTGGATATTAGATGGATGTATGATGAGGGATGGGGTAATTATCATTGTTTAAGTGTTAAGCTGTAAAAGGGATGAAAGGGAAGAGT
The DNA here is from genome assembly GCF_019279795.1 of Protopterus annectens. NCBI lineage: Eukaryota > Metazoa > Chordata > Ceratodontiformes > Protopteridae > Protopterus > Protopterus annectens. The sequence continues at coordinate 1,761,717,893 of NC_056744.1, forward strand.
ATTTGAGAACAATGAGGTGAGGGAGTAGTTATCTGATGAAGTCTGATGTAATGGGTAAAAACACAATGATTTTAAGTTAAATCATTAACAAAGGTACTGTTGTTTAAATTTTATCGAAGTTTGCATTTCTTTTAATATTATTGGTGAAGTTTTGGTTACATCTGTTGATCTGGTGCCCTTTTTGGTTTATTTTGGAGGTTTGATTGACTACTGGGGCACTTCCCTGCTTTTGCTGTTTAGTTACCTTTTAGGAAAAGTTCCACTTCTAATCTTGAAGCCAAGCAGAAGCCAAGGCAGACAAGCAGAAATGGCTTAGAAATGAGCTTTTACTGAAGAATATGATAATCCAGTCTTCAGTAGTTCACACAGATAAGACAAAACCACTGGGAAATCCACAGACAATGGTTGTAGGTTTTAAGAAAGACACCAGATGGAAAACCTCCTCCATTTGGATAATTAGAATTTCCCAGTATTGGGCTTTCTGGCCTCCTGCAGAACTTGCAACACATTCTCGGAAAATAGGTGTCTGAAAGGAATTAAAACCTACCACCCACACTGTCAGATGAAGGGTTGATATTTGGATGTATTAGTAATTCCTTGTCCTGTGTGAGTAGATCCACCCTGTGAGGTAACTTGTGGTGATTGACCTTGGCTAAATGCAGAAGATGGGGGAGCCAATGCTGCCTTGGCCAAATGGAGTCACCAGCAAGAATTTTGGTCACTCCTGTTGTATCTGTAATAGAACTTTCTGTAGAAGGGGAAAAGGGGGATGCATAAAGAAATATCCCCTTCCATGAGAAGGATAGGGCATCCACCTTTCATGCCAGAGGATCAGGAACTTTAGCACAAAGCTTTGGAAGTTGTCTGTTCATAGGGGAGGCAAAGAGATCTACTTGAGGAGTACCCCACCTGTGGATAATGTCCAAAAATACATCCTGTGCAACACCCATTCATGGGATTGAGTTATGGACCTGCTCAATGTGTCTGCCACTACATTCTAAGTGAAAGGAATGTAAACTGCCTGAAGAGTTAGCCGATACCTAGTTGCCAACTCCCAAGCTCTGAGAGCCAACCTGCACAGGAGATATGACTTGCCCCCCCCCCCCCCACTTGCTTGTTGACATACCAAAGAACTGTGGTGTTGTCTGTGAACCAATTTAGAGGACCTGGAGGAAAAGAGGGTGAAGAGTTTGCAGGGCCAAAATGAGACCTCTGATGATCTATATGTTTATGTGTTCCTTCATTTGGGAAGGAGAGCACACATTGTGAACCTTTCAAGAAGCAAAGGTTGCCCCCTAACCCATGTCTGAGGAGTCTGTGAATAACTCCTGAGATTTATTTTTTTTTATTTATTTACTTAACATTTGTTGACTGGGAAAGTTCTTCTAGGACAGAGCCTATTTTCAGTGGAGGCCCGGGAGAAATGCTCCAGACACATGTCATTGGAATGTGGAAGGAAACCGGAGTACCCAGAGGAAACCCACATGAATGCAAGGAGGACATGCAGACTGCACAAAATACACCCCAGACGAGAATCAAACCAGAGAACCTCTTGCTGTGAACCACTGCACCATCCATTGGTGATGGAAGGGGAGTTGGAGAGGAAGCCCTGAACTGAAGGTGATCTGTTGAATCCACCAATGAAGTTCTTTTTCAAGCAGGGAATGAGAGAAATAACAAACTCCAGTGGATGAGCATGTTGCATCCAGACTGACCTGTGGTACCACTGAAATGTCCTCGTGAAGAGACAACATGGGAATAGTGGATGCCATAAAGCCTAACAGGTGGTTGAACTCCCTGGTTGTCAGAGACTGAAGTAGAATGATGGTCTGGAAGAAAATGGTTAGACAGATGACTTTCTGAGGGGGCAAGGAAGCCAACATTTTGTATATCTGTAATCTGCATCCTAGGAAGACATGGTCTTGTGAAGGAGTGAGAAAAGATTGTTTTTGGAAGTTTTTAGAGAAGCCTAGTCTTTCCAGAACAGAAACTGTAAAATGAAGGATCTCTAGCAGAATGTCTGGTAAAGGAGGCTAGAGAAGGAAGTCATCCAGGTATGGAAAGATTTGAATACCCCTGAATCTGCAGAAGGCAATTACAGGAGCTAAGTATTTTGTAAAGACCCTTGGTGCTGTAGACAGAAAAAAGAGCAAGGCAGAAAATTGCAAATATGGGGAATCAATAGCAAAGTGCAGAATTTTCCTGTAAAGAGGATGAATAGGGATGTGAGGGTAGGCATCTTTGATGTCTAGAGACACCATAAAGGACTGTGGAAGAATGAGAGGGAGCATAGTGTTTAAGGAAAGCATACAGAAGTTTGGAACCTTCAGAAAGGTGTTTAAATATGACAGATCTAGAATGGGGTCTCCAAGGACCATCTTTTCTGGGGACTAGGAACATTCTTGAGTAGAATCCTTTTACACTTTGGGAAAGAGGTACTTCTTGAATGGTTCCTTGAGAAATCAAGATTAGAATCACCTGAGGAAAAAAAATTCAGCTGGTCTCTTGGAGGTTGAGGAATACCCCCTGTAGGAATTAAGAGTTTTCCATACCATAAGGTATCCTCTGTGTATAATAGAAAGAACCCAGGAGTCTTGGGTGATCAGTTTCCAAGCAGGAAGAGACAGGGAAAGATGTAAAGATAGTGGGATCTGGATACAAAGAGATTGGTAGTCACAGACTACCTGGCTTGCTCAGAAAAGGCTGCTTCTGAACAGGAGAGGTAGTTGAAGAAGTCGTGGAACTGTAAGATTTTCTGGCACTTATTTTACCCCTGGATAAAGAAGGTCTGGATTGCTTCCTAACAAAAGGAGTTTTAGAAGGGTAGTTCCTTTGAAATTTTGGAACTGGAGACACAAAAATATGTTGTTCCTGGAGTTCCTTATCCTTCTCTTGCAAGGACTTAAAAAGTTCTGCAGCTGCAGATCCAAACATGGTCTTAGTATCTAAAGGAGCGTCCATTATTTTTGCCTTGATATCATCTGGAAGTGGCTGGAGCCTCAGCCAAGAGTACCTCCTCAAGACAGAGCCAGATGCAGCAGCTCTGGCAGATGCTTCAACTGCAACATAGCTGCATTTAATGGAATGATATGCCACTTGGGCAGAGGAACCCAACATGTAAGAAAGCTGTGACTTAATGCCTGAGTCAGGAAGCTCAGAAATGAGCTCAGTGGCTTGAGAAAGGAGAGCTAAGGCATATTTGGTCATGTCTGTTTGGTAGTTTATAGCCCTAAAGGCAAGGGTGGCCAAAGTATGCACTTTTTTTCCCAACCTTTCCATAACTTTACTTTCCTTATCCGAGGGGGAGAAGGGAAGTTGAAGGCAAAAGCTTTGAGGGTTAATCAGCAGTCACTTAGACTGCAGCTGGATCTGCAGAAGGGCAATTAAATAAAAACTTCCAATCTTCTAGCACTTTTTAAAACCTATCTGGCCTTTTAGGGGCAGGAGGTTGCGAGTCTGGACACTTAGAAGTAGAGTATAAAGCATCCAAAAAGGCTGGTAACATTGGAGGCACTGCAGATGGCCAAAGAGAATCCAACTGTAACAGGTCATAGTATCTTTTTTGCACCTCTGAAACCTGAGAGCAATCCCACTTAAAAAAGTTCTCTTATCTTCATAACAGTCTCACCAAAGGTAATATCCTCCCTGGGAGATTCTGTACCATTTCATTCCTTCTCTGGGGAAACATATCCCCGTGGACAGGAAATCTGGGCAGAATTTGCCAGAGATTCATCACCAGAGGAATCATCTTCATCTGAGGAATCCTCAATCCTAATTCTTTTTTGAGGAGAAACTGGAGAAAGGGAAGGAGAAGGGAGAGGAAGAAGAAGGGAGCGAGACCCCTGTAGACTGCCTAAGGGCCATAAAGACATTAAACAGCCCTTGAGAAAAGGCTTGACAATCTGCAAAATGTTCTTGAGTAGAAGGAAAAGCATTCTTTGTTTTCTGCTTTTTCTTTAGTGGAACATCCAAACAGTGATAGGTTGAGTGACCCAACGTAGGCCTACATTTGATAATGTTGCTTGGAACCTCTTCATGTACAAAAATTTGCGGTATTCCATGAGGACCTTCAGAGACTATGAACCTGGGCTTCCACTGTGCATCCATTGTGGACATCTGCATTTTCCCCAAGGACCTGTTAGCAGGATCCTTTGCAGCATCCACTATGGTATCCACAGAAGAATCACCATCTTCCTCCAAATGGGTCTCCAGGCCAACACTGGCCTCAGGAGAGATGTCCAGAACTGAAGGAGGAACAGAGACCTCAGGCCTAAATTTCTTGGCCCTTTTTAAAACAGTTTCCTCTGAAGGGCCTGACATATGACGTTGCAAGCTAAACACTTAAGGCATTGGTTCTCTAAGTATAAATTAAGAGATGCAAGACAAGTGGGAAGGGTCTTAGGAACAAAAGCTTTGCAAACAGGACATGAGTTATGGTCGTGGTTAGGGTCTAAACAAAAAATGCACAGGTCATGGGAATCCTTATATGGAATTTGCCTTCCACACTTGCCCTTCCTAGATGACATATAACCTCAGCAAAACAACAGTGGTACAAAAATTAAAGAAAAAAAAAAAACAATGGGGCACTTATCTGATTTGGAATCAGTAACTTCACTCTTGAGCAAATGACCGGAGAATGTGTTCAGACTGGTGGTAGAAAAATTCAGAGGATGGTACGTGCCAACATCTACTTTATACCCGACGTCACTTTATGGATGAAGTTGGATGGGGACCTATGTGCGATGTCACACATACCTCACAGTAGCTTTAGAGTTTTGTATACTGGCTGGACGTTTGGGACTGTCTGTAGCAAACTCCCTTGTGTTATGAATACTGCAGGACATGAATAGAAGGACATACAAATGATTTTTACAGTGTAGGGCTATCTTTACATTCTGGCTTCCTTGAATGTTACAGTAAGGAGGCTTGAAGTATATGCCTGTCCAATGACAAAGAAATGATGACATCTCTGTTTTTAGGCAAAGTTAATGAAATGTGGTGGAATTTAAACATTTTCATTTTTGTTTTTGCATGTAATTTCTTAATGTGTAATCTACTAGGTATTTCAGAACCTTGATATTTGCATGGCTGTTCCTTCAAGTTGAATTTCTTGATTACATCTGGAGAAGTGTTGCAATGTCAGTACACTTGACAAAATCAAGTTTGCACTCCCTGTTGACAGATTGGTGTATAAAATCATTCACAGAAGTAGATTGTGATTAAATTATGAGATGTGTTTCATCTTCATTTCACAACTGAGATGCATTTGGCATTTGTGGTCTTTGTTCAGTGAAATTATGTTTTTAACTTTTCCAAAAATAGTAATTGTTTGAAATAGGTTGAAGTCAGTCAGAGACATATTCTCTTCATTGAAAACATCTTTTGAAATCTTTAAATAACAGTTTAAATAACATTTTCTCTAGTGTGCAGTGATCACTAATCCTACAGGAGCTATGCAACACACTCTTGTTATACAAAATCTACACCAGAGTAAGTCTATTTAAAAATGAACATTATAAAGGCATACTTACCAATCTAAACCACAACACTTATTCATGGCTTAGTTAGTGAGCAGTGTCCATGTCTCCCTCTCACCCCCCTCCCGGGAAAAAAAGAAGAGAGAGAGAGAGAGAGGCCACAGTCACAGAATGGTACATTTGCATCACTGGTGTGCTTGCCTGCTTGTAACACACAGTGGCAAGGAAATTGAAGTTACCTTCACAGAATGCTATTTGACTTTTCTGGTTTCACAAATTTCTTCAGAAACAGAATGCCTCATGCATGTTTAAAAATAACGTTCTCTTGCATGTACTACTTAACAGTTACATTAAATTATTTCTTTGCACATACTTTAGTACAGTATTTGTGAAGTTAAAGGGGGCATCATTAACTACTTGTAAATGCATTAACAAAACTGCTATAATCAGTAGATGGTAAAAGGTAGTGTATACTTTTGTTACTCTGCTGTCCTAGTAACACTGTAAACTGCTGACATGCTGTTTGGTTCCAAGCAGGCAGAATTAACAGCATGGAATGCTGGTCAACCACATTCCAGTCACACGCTGTGGTTACCATGCAGTAAGTCCATCATACCAGGACCTAACAAGCATAATATTAAACACATGGAATGCAGGAGTGCAACATTCCAACCATGAATCTAAAAAAAAAAAAAACAATGTTGTGAGCTTTGCTTTTGCTACTAAGTAATCCATTGACTGTAAGAAACAGATGTTTTATTTATAATATGTGTACATTCAGTAGAAACTCTTTTAGCTGTTAAGTACCATCTTATAAATGGTATTTCAGTTATTAGCAGGAGGTAGCTGTGTAACTTCATGAAAGTAGCATTTTGCATATAAAACGTAGTCGGCACTAAAGCTTGACTGCATTAGTAGAGTCATATACTGATGACAGACTGCAGCAAAACCTTCACTGTAAGGGTCATCATTGGGCAATAATCACCATTCTGAAAGTATTAACTAAGGGGTTATATGCATCACACATCAACCAAGCAGTGATACAAATGACAACCCTCTTGCGCGTGTCTGTTTCGGGGGAGGGACTGCCTCAAACATTTTGGCATGGAACCCTCACTGGTACTTTTAAAGACTATCAGGAAGACTTGGAGGGTGGTAGCATGCTCTGTACTTTACTGTTTGGGTTCCAGCGGTGCTGCAGTTCACAGCCTCCTTTACATTGATTTCCAAGTACTTTATTCGGAAACAGGATCGTTCACACACTGCTCTGTATTTTTATGCACGATAAATTGAACACACAGAGTAGCCTTGGGCAGATGCATACCTGTAGGCTCAATTAAAACTAGATGGGGGCTCCTGCAATCAAGCCCACCCTTGTTTCTAGTTTTTAAGGTCCTCTTGTTTGAGTATTACCCCACTTTATCCCATTCAAGTCCTGACCTTTGTTGTCACAAGGCTCAAGTCCCGACCTTTGTTGTCACAAGGCTCAAGTCCTGACCTTTGTTGTCACAACGCTTCTGTGCTGAGAGTTGTTGCCTTTCTCTGTTGCCTCTTCTATTTGTCTAGATTGTGCCCTGTACTGACAACACCCCTAAGGTGATGATGAAATGTTCTGCTGCTTTTTGAGACGTGTTCTTCTTAGCTGCTAAATTCTATAGGACCCTATTCCTCCTCCTTTCCTTGGCCAAATACATAATGCTTAAGCCTGCAATGCCATTCACTTTGTTCTGCAATTAAAATTACTGTTGAAAGCATTGATGACCCCTCCTACCCAGGCCCCCACCTACAGTTAAACAGATACATTTGCGCAGCTTGTTCTGTATGTCTGTAGGTATCACATTCTATCTAAAGGTTCATAGGTGTCTACTAGGCTGATGGCCCTGGGGCCTTTACAAGCCTAGCCATAGGATTACCCTGGCATCATGCCACCTGACCTTAGTTCCTAGTGCCTCTGTCGAGAAGAGCTACTGGAGTTATCCCCGGGGTGAATTTTCTATTTTCCATCCACTCATCAAGATTTCTCTTGAAGAGGATCAGCAAGGTGCTCTGCTTGACATGTATGGGAAGTCTATTCCATAACATGGGCAGTCTCTGGGTTATGAATCCGTCCTCCAAGTACATTCTGTTGATTGTGGTAATGAGGTTGAGGTCTCTGGAGCGTGTGGTGTGGAGGGATTGGGATTTCTTTAGATGTAGCATTTCTAACAAAGCTGGGTCAGACATGGCTTTGTAAGTCAAGCAAAGATTGCCTCTAAGTAGGCGATATGAGACAGAGAATAGTTGGAGTTTTTTTGAGTCTGTCCATATAGAACAAGTGTTTAAGGCCTAGGATCCTCTTTGTGAGGTACTTTTGCGGCCTTTCCAGTTGTTGCAGGTGTCTATCTTTTGAAATGCTTCCAAAGATGTTACTGTGGTGGTGTGATGACTTGTGTGTTTGTCCAAGTGGATGTAAAAGCAGTAAAACATTCAAATGTCCAGTTTGTTTCTGACAGGACTCTTGACTTCTAAGTCACTTTTTTAAAATTTAAAAGAAAGATATTATTGCGTTAGATTGGAAATTGTTAAAAAAGTACATATAATAAATTACAACTTACAGTCTAAACATAGTGAAAGTTAAGGGGATTGATTACAATGTGTGCATAGTGAAACTGCTTCAATGAGGTTTTATGAACAATTAATCGAGAATTTAGAGACATTTTATATACAGATTCATATACTTCCTCTATTTTACAGTGGGTCAAATTCTTGCAAGTACATACATCTAATTAAGCTTTCCTTTGCAGAATTGTTTTATAGACATTAGCTTGCTGTTGGCATTTTATTTTTTACTTATTTGTTGATTAGTTAGTTCGGGAGGAATTGCCATAAATGTCTTCCTTTCAAAGGCTGCCCATTTAGCCTCCTACAATACATAACACAGAATGTAAAACAGATGGTGATGTTCCATTATTTTGTAACATACAGGCAGATGTAAAACTAGAACTTTAATTAAACATGGTATTGTCACACACACAGAACTTTAAGGCAGTGCAGGAACCTTGCTGTGTTCCCTGTTAGACACATTACACACTTCACGAGAGATGTGCACCTTCCTCTCATCATAATCATGCTTCAGTTTCTGTGAACTATATACAACATAAGCATGTTTTATTTTAGATAGGTTATACTTACAAATATGTAATACATTTTCACACCACCCAAAGTTAACTATTTGTGATATGAATACTTAATTTTACAAACGGTTACTTTTGACTTACAATAATGCTAGAAGACTGGAAATTACTTTATTGTCTCAACAAGTGCACATCTATGCATTTCATTACTACTGTTTTGACAGCATGGACTTTATCCTGATTAATGTCAGCACTTGGTAGGTGTTTCTCATTCTCACTGTAGTATTTGTGGAGTACCAGTACTCCTCATTATTCATTGTACATTCAGCTTGGTGTCTCAGTCCTTCTCATTATGTGTGTACAATCAGCACAGAGAATAGGTACTTCTCATTACTCATGTACAGTTAGCTTGGCGAATCGGTATTTCTCATTACTCTTGTACAGTCAGCATGGTCAATCAGTACTTCTCATTACTCGGGTACAATCAGCATGGAAAATTGTTACTTCTCATTACTTGTGTACAGTCAGCATGGCGAATCGGTACTTCTCATTACTCATGTACAGTCAGCATGGTGAATCGGTACTTCTCATTACTCGTGTACAGTCAGCATGATGAATCAGTACTTCTCATTACTCAGGTACAATCAGCATGGAAAATTGGTACTTCTCATTACTTGTGTACAGTCAGCATGGAGGATCAGTACTTCTCATTATTCAGGTACAATCAGCATGGAAACTGGTACTTCTCATTACTTGTGTACAGTCAGCATGGAGGATCAGTACTTCTCTTTCCAGCTTAATGGTCAGAATAGAGTATCAGTATTTCTCATTACTGTGTGGTCAGCATGAAATAAAAAGCATTTTGTAGCCCATGGTCTAGTAAGTTGACCAATATGAATAAACATTATTAACATACTGACAATCACATTTTTTTTTATCAGACAGTAGCAAAGACATTTTATTGTAAAAGATTGTGAGGCTGGCATCTTGGGACAGCAAGTTGTCATGCCAGAAGTCTGACTTTATATTATCCCCCCCCCATTAAGTTGGTGGTTCAGAACCCATTGGACAGATACCAGTTCAACACACCAAGGTTGTGAATGTAATGTTCCACAGTGGCTGTGACAACATAGATTCTTGATTTGACAGAGAGAATCCAAAATTAAACAAATGTAAAGTTTCATAAAAGGCTTGAGGTTAAGAATATTGTGACTAACTCCAGGAATCCTTAGCTGCTTCACAGAATCAGATTCTGAAGGCAGGTAAAGACTGCTTTTTCCTTGTAACCTGCCCCTTTACCTACATAATGGGAAACCTGCAGGACTTGCAGACACCCACAAGCTCATTTTTTCCATCTCAAACCTCAAAAGAATTAGATTATGTATATAATGTATTCTTGACTTTTTTCACTGGTTTTGATCCTATAGCCTTGTCAGGAAAACTGTTCCTGTCATCTACCACCTTTTCCTTAAAAACAAGCTTCCTTGTTTCTGCCTTAAGCCATCTACATTGTGTCTGCTCTTAAATCTCTCTCTAAGTCTCTTTTTTTAATAAATATGTTACTGACCAATGCCATGGATTTTCCTGAGCTACTTCAGTGTTTCTCCCAATTCCTTTGTATGCTTCCTTTGTACACTTCTCATTACATAAGACACTTGCCTAATTTCTCTATATATATAATTTCTGGAGGAAGCTGTGTGCTGCCTCTCTTGCCCTTTACTGAACTGTCTTAATGCCATCTATAGTCTTGTAAAGAAGAGACCTGTAGAGCGTCAAGCAGTACTTCTGCTGGAGATTACCAGGAAATAGTCTCAAGTTTTTGTGTTATAACAGTGAACTCCGTGGGACTCAGTGAAGCCTCTTAGGAATGTCTTATGTGGTATGCATTACTGCTTACCTAAGGTTTGGACCAGTGACATATAAAGTAGGATAGCTTGATCAGCTCCGGCATCTTTCTGCACTTATGTTGTATGGATTTATAACAATTTCACTGTTTCTTATGGTATCTCCCAGTGACAATGGTGTTGCTCATTTTTATGAGCAACAGTGCATCTTACAAGTATGATAGACTCATATGAAAAAATACAGTAAGATAGGTAGGTTCACATGTGAGCAGTCCTTAAACTGAATTGCTGTGTTCATACATTTTTCAAAACGCATTCTCCCTTCACTCTTGCTGCACACCTTTAGAAACCAGAATCATTGTCCACATTGAGAGCTGAATTTGTATCTGAAGTCCCACCCCAGAGGACTGCATTTCTGGTAGCTTGTTGCAGCCACATCCTGCATTTAACTGCAGTACAGAGTGTATCAAAGGTGAGTAGACAGAGACTTCTGTCTGAGGTTCTGGGGGACTAGTTTCAGCATTTAGCAATTCATTTGTTCCCAGAGCAGTGGTAAATTTCACACAGACATCACTGTTCTGTTAGCTTCTGCGCAGGGTATGAGATCTGGCAACAATGTTCCATTCTCCTAAAGAATAAATTAAAAAACATGACATTAAAATGATAATTATGAACGTCTCAATTTGTTAGCTATATTTTTAGTAACAATTACTTTAAGTCAAAAACAAATGCATATTTTTTGTTAATTATAATCTTCTCAACTTGTTAGCTAGACTTTAAAACAGTAGATATTAAACATGAAGACAAATATGTGTTAATTATGAACTTATCCTTAACCTGTTAGCTAAACATTAAGAACAGGAGCCATTAGTTTAAGGCTAAAACAAATTATACTTGTGTTAACCTTACTCTCCAAATTACTGCTTTTTTTAATAATTTTAAGAGATTCTGTTTTCCATTCCTTAAGTGCAGCTCTCAGCTTATTCAGTAATAACATTCTTTTATTGGGAGGAAACTAAAGTATTGCCTAAACAAATGTAGCTAGGAAGGTGTTTTAAAATGTACCAGACGAAAACATGGTGTTCCTTCTGGTCAGCTCCTGGTATTTTGAAATAATTATTTATGATAAATTTGCTCAGACAAACATGCAATCCCAGTACACAAACACTAACAAAACAAGCAAACAAACAAATAAAAAAATAATCACAGTACTGTTCTGTTTTACATTTAACTGTTACAAGTTGTACCTGATGACATGAAGGAAAGGCTGTCAGGTTTCACTCTGTAGGTATCACTAGAAGGAAAAGGGGTGCAATAATTAATTTTAAAAGGGTACTTATGAGATGCAGCTTATAGTGTGGGGTACAGTAGTAGAAA